>NC_058060.1:1056422-1356422 GCF_020085105.1 Siniperca chuatsi | reverse complement strand
TGATCTCCACCCACTTCCTGTCATAGTTTTGTTGACAAGGTCACAATATCTTCATTTCACTATATAAGTCATTTTGGATGATTTTTGCAGCTGAATTCTTACTTGGTTATTCAGCTGAAAGAAAAGTAAATGCTCTATGGCAGATATGATTTGGAGATGTCTGACTTTTATACAATGTCTCAGGTGTAGAACTGTGCATGATGCCTCTTTGAGCGTGCATTTTCTCCATGTATTTTCCTGGATTTCCTCCACAGTCTGAGGGCAGTCAGTCTACTTATCTGTAGACATAATGAGTGAGAGTATCTGTCTGAGCTAGCAGAGACCTTTTCAGGCTTTCTCGGTGCATGCTGGGATAGAATAGACCCACATTGAATACTCTTCATTCTGTCCTACTTAACCTAACACAACACTCCATATTTTGCCAAAATGTTTTTGGCTCGGTGAAATGGTGATGTAGAATATCAATTCCAGGCCAGCGAGGCAGTCAGGTTCAGTGAGGCAGGGAGGTGAATCACCACAGCACCTCCACAGGGAGCTCAAAGTGGCTTAGTGCCAGTTCCATCTATTCCTGCTGATCCCTGGCCGGCTGACTTGCTAGCTGACTGTCTCTTTGACTGGCTTGCTTACTTGCCTGGTGGCTCTGTTATAAAACCTGCTGTCTGATTTGCTTGTTGACTGATACACTCTCTAACTGAGTGTAATGCAAAACCCTTTTCTAAATCATATAGTCATAACTGCCATGAGGAGCATGCAGCTGATCAGGCTTAATGTAACCCACCAAGTGGCAGTTTTACTTATCATTCAGGCTTCTTTCAGTATCACTGTTTCCATCCTCAAATAAAACATACTGATCCTATGAATGTTTCAGCTTTTGTCAACATCCGGTTTGTACCTCTTGTGGTGGAACTAAGTACATTTACTCAAGTACTGTACATACAAACTTGATGTACTGTACTTGAGTCTTTTCTTTTCATGCCACTTCTTCTACTCCACTAAATCTCAGAGAGAAATATTGCACTTTTTACTTCACTACATTTATCTGACAGCTGTAGTTACTAATACTTTAAAAATTAAGATTTTTCAGTATCAGAATCAGAAATACTTTATGATCCCCGAGGGGAAACTCTTTGTTACAGCTGCTCACTGTCACGTCAGTGCATGCAGGAAGCGAAGTACTGAGCAAATCAGAATATAACACACTATAATACAGGTAAGATAGATTAAGTACCAAAGTGGGTATAAGTATAAAATTAAAATAAGTGTAAAGTACAAAGTGGATTTACCAGTTGATGATAAGTATGTACGGTATAATAATACAATGTAATAAACAACTGCAGACAAAACATATGGAGAGCTTATAAAATATCTTGTTTTGTTATATATTAAACAACCAAATAATATATAGAAGTAGCGCAGAAATGATTAGTCGACTAAGTAATTGATAACTATTTTGATAATCGTTTAATTAAGTCATTTTGCATTAAAAATTGCCAAACATTTCATGGTTCCATGCTAATTTTGAGGTTTGGACTATTGGGTGGACAAAACAAGCATTGTTAAGGTGTCACTTAGGTTTTGAAAATAGTGACAAATGCCCCTCACAATTACTCAAACAATTAATTGATTAATTTAGAAAATATCAAAGCCATAAAAAAATAATTAGATGCAGTCCTTTATGAACTACAACATTAAAATGCTGCTTACACATTATTGCATGAGTAACAATAATCTAATGATATGATATATAACAGTAATAGTAACAGTCACAGGGGACATTTTTCTGCATTAAGTACTTTTACTTTTGATACTTTAAGTATATTTTCCTGATTATACTTACATACTTTTACTTAAACGTGCTAAAAGGAGTTTTTAACTGGTTATGAAACAGTCGCAATTTAATACTGATGCCTCTATATGACTTACATAAACAAACAAGACCATCAGCGAGAAGACTGGCTATTTCTATGTACTGTATGTATTCTAAATGCCTGTCAGCGGCTCGGATTCCCCGCAAAAGCAGAGGAAACTATTTACGGCACGCAGTTTCACAGGCAAAGTTTGGCACTGAGTGGTACATTAGCCAGTTAAAAGGAAGAAGGAAGGTAACGAAAGCGCAAAGATTCTTATTTGATTATACACGAATGAAAACATACTTATGAATATTATTGCCATATTCTGCAAATAGAGCCCCGTAAATCCTACACACTGAACCAACCTTTAAGTAACATTTTCAATGCAGGACTTTTACTCTTATTTTGAGTATTTTTTACAGTGTGGTTTTAGTACTTTTAGCTACTTAAGTAAATAATCTGAACACTTCCTCCACCACTGGGAAAGTATGGCTAAATAGCTATCTTACAAAATTGTTTTCAGCTCTCAGTTCACCTGAATCCTTAATTTTGCATCTCCTATCAACATCTTGATGTTCCTATAAAACTGCAATATGACTGCTATACACATATCATTTTAAAAAAAATGTTGCTTAGGTTTTTACAGAGGTGTGTACATTTTCCACAGTGGGAAGGGAAATATTCAAACCCAAGACTCCATGTTTTTTATGGCTGCACTATTCCATTGGCTGCATAATTTTATACACATTTCCCCAGAACTCTGCCTGAAATCTTTGGTATCTCCACTAGAATTTTAGTTCAAAGGTTTGAACAAAGTTTAGGATAACAGTAATAATATGTTATCCCCTAAGAAATTTTAAGGCATGTTAAAGATAGCACAATGTTGTGTTTGAATGGCCCAATCCAAAGCATATCCACATATTTCCACCTAAACTGCCTTAACCCACAGTTTGCTAGCAGCTAAAATTGACCAGCATTGCTTAAACAACATCCAACGTAGCATCACAACTGAAAGAGTTTTGAGGGGTGAAGGACAAATGTAATGAATGGAAAAAACCTAACAATATTAATATTAATATGAAAAAATGAATGTGGTATTGTAGGCACTTTTATACCACAGCACAGACAGTTTGCCACTAACACTCTCTGTCTCCTGCTAACATCCTGCTCCTCATAAGTGACCAGAGTTGTCCTAGCAACCTGTAACTTCAGTGCAAGTGGGAACATTATTATTGAACAGAAGAGACCCCAGAGTAGATCCCTGAGAAACTCCACATGCTATACAAACACATTTGCCTTCATACAATAACAATAACTTCATGCTAATTTGAGAGCACAGTGGACACAAATTAGTAAATTAAGTACACAAATGATTAAAAAATATATAAATCAAGACCCCTGACAGCTTTGGGGCTCCTTAGCATTTTGACTACCTGGTTTTCAGATTGTAATAGCTGCCTCTCAGTGGGAAACGCATACATTTAAAATGCTTTAGTACACAAAAAGGTTCAGTGTTTATTTGTAAAAAAGCATTTACCACAAGTTAAAATCTGATGGTATTATTTGGATGGAAATTATTTTTGATGGACAATTGGGCTTTTCCCCGACTGAGCACACACAGACGTTAGCCAGATTTTCATGCACCCAAAAGACAGTAAAGTACCTGTGAGTAAGGAAGGACCAATACAAGCATCCACATGAACCTGAAATGACACATTGACATTGTGTGCAACTGCTTGAGCAATATGAATGCAGCCATGAACAGCAGTCCTGCTGTTCCTTACCACCTACTGGAGTGATGACTCATTGGTGTTCTTTCCTTAGACATGCAGTTGAGGCAGTTTAAAAAAATATGGTGGATCTTAAAAACAAGGTCAGTGATTTTTTTGTTTGGAATGCTTATGCAATCAAGCTGAGTCCATATTTGTTTTTCTTTCATGCAGGAACCAGGCTGGCCTCAGGGGTAGGGGGACAAGTCTGGCTTTGGGGACATTTTTCTTTCCTTTTTTTTTTCGCATTCAGCTCTGGTCACCTCTGAGCTTTGAGAGAATAACACTGCCAGGAACGATGGAGGTCGAGTTGTGATCTAACAACAGCTGACACACTAGTGGGGAGTAGCTGTGAACAAACCACTCTGCTGCTGCTGCTGCTGCTGCTGCTGGAGCCACTCCACCAGTCACAGTCATATTCCCCCATCTGGAAAGTGCCTTGTTGTTTACAGGTGCAGCAATGCGGAAAAGGAAAATATCTGCACTCCCCCCGGTTTAATTTAATCTCAGTCCATTTACCTATTGTTGCTCATCTGCCTCAAACCTGAGTGCGGCAGTAATAGAACTGTGTTGCCCTCAGCTGTGACACCTCTCTGCCGCTCAGAGAAGGGGGCTAAGGCTGCCTGAGCAGCCTCTGAGAGGCATTTATCAGTGTCAGACACACTGCACACAGCACTCACTGCAACACAGTTGTCAGCATAATTTGGCTGCCTCATAATCTCAGACTCTGCAGCCCCGGGGATTATTCAATTTTTTACCTCTATTCAGTGGCAAGTAATATCTTTCTGTGTTTTGCTTCAGGGTGCAGAGGGCTATCTGCGCCCAGAGCAGGGTGGACTTTGTGTTTGAACTGTCTGACCAGGTAGAAAATGATTGGCATTTACAGATGAGGAGGAGCGGTACATAGTTTGATAGTCTGAGAAATGAAAATAATGAGAGAAAACTAGGCTGCTTCATAGGAACCTTTTCTGTTACAAGTTAAACACCATGAAGATACAAGACTGATTTCCTCTATCAGCTTGAGTATGTTGGTGTGAAAAAGACATGAGGAAAATGTGGACCATTCGAAAGTGCAATGTGCAACATGTCCTTACAGGCAATAAAACATCTCCATTCACATACAAACAGACAAGAATACATCACATACTGTAAATTAGTTATTGTAAGTTATGGGTAAATGATAGCTCATTGCTACAAATATGTAATTTGTCTATTTAGTATGAAAATGCAGCCACATCAGTGTTGTTCAGTTTTAGTTCATTATTTTGTCTCAGCTTAGTTTAGGGTTAGGTTTTTACTGATGGCTTGAGACCGTCCTCACCAGAAAATGACAGCATTGATTGTTTGTTCAAACATGACCATCTTCTTGTTGTAATAAAAATAATCTCTCTTAGCAACAAAGGCGGAAGTAGTGTGACCACCGTTGTACACCAGTACACCTCGAGGTGGTCAGGGTGACTGTACCGGTATACAAAGTGTCTGACTTTGAGACTGGAGACCACTCTTTGCATCCTATCTCCTACCAACAGTCAACGTTGGTTTCTTTTAATAATAACCTCAACTAAGTAGTTTTAGGTCCCTAAACTTGACCAGTCCATAACCACAGGGGCAGCAGGTCAGAAGATGCTCCTATGGGTTGATTTGAAGGGCAATGACAAACAGCCTGTTTTGTCATGTAGGTATGAAATCTTGGATGGTTACACTAAATAAAAAACACTCTGGTTGAGTCCATACAGTCTGCACCTTTTCTTACATATATAAAAAAGAGATTTTTTTGTGCAAACAGCCCAAAGTGACAGTAGATCTCTTCAAGGTGAGAAGTTAAACCACTAAAGCAAAACCAAGATTTTCAACTGGTGTTAAGTTGCTCTTTAATCATATTATTAGTGAAATAACAAAATCAAAGTGATTCAGTCACCCACACATGACTGAAGTTGTAGGTATTAGAGTTAAATATTTAAATGCATGTACCTTTTGTATTTAACCAAGTAACATGATGTTTTACCGTTTGCAGTAGTAATCCACTATTACATCTGATCAGCCTTTACAGTTGCAATTTAGTACTTAATCCTAAAAGTTAGTGGGAAACACCTTTTTGGAAATGGTTGACAAACCAAAGTAAAGTAAGTAAATACAAATGACCTCAATTCCTTACAGGTCAATATGAGAACTCTGCTTTTGTCATTCCTGCTATATTTGTTAATCATGCCTACACCATTCTTTAATGTTATTATTATTATTATTATTATTATTATTATTATTATTATTATTATCATTATTTCTGAATAACAGCTGACTGCAGTTTTCTAATCATTTGAGGCAACAACAACTTGTCCTTTGCTTTGACGTTCCATTTTGGTTGCTGCTGGTAGCCATTTCTAATTGAAATTAGATATATTTAAGGCAACTCAATAGGTATTACGCTGCACACATCTATTTTTAATTTTTTAAGAATATTTTTGGGCTTTTTGCGTTTATTTGATAGGAACAGCTGAAGACAGACAGGAAATGTGGGAGAGAGAGAGAGGGAGGATGACATGCAGTAAGGACTCAGCCTTGTACATGGTGGACGTGCTCTACCAGGTGAGCTACCAGGACGCAACACACTGCACACATCTTTGAAAGGATTTCAGCCTTACTGTGCTTAATGAAGGACACAGGTAACATTGATATTCTTTGCAATCTGCTGAATGTAATTACAGACTGAGTATTACGATCCCATGATGGAGATATATCGCAGTAAATCTCATGAATTACATTTCTTCAAGTTCAATAAAAAATTATAATAACTTAAAGCCAGTACGTGTAGCATTTTTATGTATAGCATCTGTCAAATTATTCTAATGGCAATACTTCTTGTGTGTAGAAAAAAGAGACAATCCTGGAGACAATCTATGTATGTGTTGCTTTCAGCTCCTTCTCCTCTCACTGTCCCTGGGTCATATCCGAAGGTGTCTTTTTTTGATACACTAGAGGACATTTTCAAATTCTACAAACAGCAAAGTTTAAAGCAAATGAGGTCAATAATTAAGGAGCAGTGAAATTCAAACCAAATCGTTGTGGAAAAGAATATAAAAAAGATGCTACTGATTTGGCCAGCCTGCTCAGGCAGGGAGTTCCAGAGCTGAGCACCATAGGAAGCCTGCCTGAGGATCTCAGGAGCTGCTCATGGGGGATGAACATTTCTAAAATATAGCTGGGACCCTGACCATGTAGTGCCTTAAACATTAACAGTAAAGTTTTGAAATCAATTTTGAAACTCACGGCAGCTGCAGCTCCCTGTTACTGATTGGCCTCTGTTGGTCTCTGGTACCCATGACCACTGCCTCTTCCATCTGACTGGCAATCAGGTAGCCAACATATATAAAGACATATTTTAAAGACGAAAAGAATGAGGAGGCAAGTAGAAAACAACGTATGTGTTGTACAAAGAAAATATGCAGCCATTGTTTTAACAAAGCAAAGTTTTAACAAAGGCTGAATGCAAAGGTGCACCCTGCGGACTTCCCGAATAAGCCCTTGCAGATTGCAGCAGCTAGGTCACGAAGGGATGAAATGTGCTAGGAGACGGGACTTAAAACCTCAAGTGTCTCCATGGAGATGAATTCAAATTCCTGACCCTGTAACTCATTTCAAAGTATTTTTCTTAAGGATTCTAAAAGGTATTGATATTTGCAATTTATGCATGATGTATGCTGGTCTGCTGCATTACAGTAGTAGATTTAACAGGTATGGTCAGAATACGCAGTACAATTTTCCCTTAACATGAGCTGCCAACCCTATTATATTCACATTAAACCCTCGAGTGAGGATCCTCACACTGTACATGCACAAAATCTACCAAAGCCAACCTTTGCCTGTCTAGCTTTGCAGAATATAACATCCATACTATTCAGCATATGCATATTCTGTATATGCCTTATGTCTTCAAAAAATATGGTACATATTATTATTATTTTATATTATTGCATGGATGAAATGATATGGATAATTTCCCGAGGGAAGTATGGTGAAGTCTGTGCCTCAAGCAGACTCAGTGGAAGTCAGCCGAAAGTCTGCTTAAGGCCCCTTGCAGACTTGATCAATTGTGGATTTGGACAGCCCTTGGCACATGCGGACTTCCCAGGAATGCGCCCAGAAGTCTGCAAGTCTTTAAGTGCTGTGACGTCCGCACATTTTGACTCAGCCAAAGAAACATCACATGCTGCTTTTCCTGATTTCTTCTTCAACAGCAACCCTGCTTTGTGCTGCTGCAGATTTGTCCATAGCGCCCACTACAGTGTTGGAGAGCAATGGCAACTCCTTGATGGACAGGAGCATGACTTATGAAAGTATGAACACAATACTTGTTGTGGACAGTGTGCACACAGCCACAAAGGAGATGGTCTGCGGACTGCTGTGGGGACCATGTGGAGATCTTAAGGCCCTCTCCACATCATCAGTGTGCTGTGGAGAGAGCAATGATGACAATGAAGGACTTGCATGCTGCACTGATTTTATGCCTTGCAGCTGCACTGAATGTTCAATCAGATTCACCTTTGACATTTGTCGTGACCTTTTTCATGTGCAACCAGTCAGATGAAAGCCAGTATTCTATGTTTCTGAGTTCCCAGAACGGTACACCGCCACCTTAAAACCAGCAGAATGTCAACAGTCAGCCTGGTACCTGGTGCAAGTTGTAACAAAAACTGAAGCTACAGTTTGATAGGGCTATTAATCAATACCAAAGACTCAATGATTACTTGGCCAAATACTGGCTCTCACGTCACATTTTCTTGCTTGTACTTTTGTTCTGCAACACCTGCATTATATCTTTATAGTGCCATGAGACCTGGTCTGTTTAGTCTGTTGAGCTGTTCAGAGCTACCAGATACTGAAGGTTCTCATTGGATCCACAGGTCAATCATAAGAGTGTGTAGATCACTTGAATGATGGGGAGGTCTGTTTTCTGAAAGCGCCATTTTACACTTTATAAATGCATGCAGACTGTTGTTGGTTGTTCTGAATCTCCCTAGCCCCTAAGCTTTTTCAACCAAAGTAGGTGACCCATGAACGTGTCAAACACATCAGGAAGGTTACAGACCAGACTTTATGCTGGCAGTAAAAACTCTGGCTACATGAGTGTTTTATGTGTTCCTCAGTGCCCTCATTATGTAACCCTCCCCCAGGGTCTTACCTGAGCCGGGGTTGTGTTTAGCTGTATTGGAGGATGTGTGAGAGGTGGAGGTGGAGGCTACCCTCTGGTCTGAGCTCATGCTGTCCTGGCCCATAGGTGAGCTGGACTTTCTCGGCTTCTTGTCTGTCAGGTGCAGCGGGGAGCTTTTCTTGGGAGGTTGCAGTGGTCGTCGTGGCCTGGCCGTAGCGTTGACCTTCAGCCAGGCTTGGGCTTTGTACTCCACAATCTCTCCGTAGTTAGCTCGTGTCACCCGGCACTCGTACAGTCCTTCGTCACTCTTGCTGACTCTGGAGATCTGCAGCTTGTGTGAGATGTCGTTGCCTTGGACTTTCACTGTCTGTTAAAATAATTCAACAAGATCACAGTGTCATAGTGGATGGCGTGATGGAATACCACAAGGTTTCATGGCACATGATGCCACGTTATTCTACAACATGCTACGTGACCGTTATACTGTGACATTTGGATATAACACGTTCAGAAGAAGTTGGACTCATGCTAACATATACAGATGTGGCAATGATAATTACAGGTGAAACATATATTGCTAGGAGCACAGATTTGTTGGCTAGACAGGATTGAAATAGTGGTTCTCAACTGTGGGCCATGAGCATACAAGTTTTTCTTCCATCCTGTGGTGAACCTTGAGGGCTCCAGAAAACCTTTTTATACTGGTGGCACTGGGGCCAATATCTTTTGCTTACTGGCTTGAACACAGAATCTAGTGGTGTCTTGAGATGGGCAATTTAAATAAAATCAGAGTACATGTACGTGATTTGATATAGGGTTTTCTATATACGTATACTGTTATGAAATCAACTTTCTGAGAAACTGCTTATAGATAAAACAGCTAAATAGTAATGTATGTTTCCGGCAGACATGAAGGTACGTAATCACAGAGATGCAGCAATCTTGTAAATCCAATATTACTATAAAGCAGTCCTACTCATTGATTTGCAATGTTGCTTGCAATGACTTAATACAACCAGAAGTAACAGACACCTTGGTAGGTAAAGGTTGAGAAATTTCTATTGTCTCACTGTATATACATATAATCCTATCGCCCAACCCTGGTGGTGTCACTTACAAGGATATTAAATCTTGGATTTTTTGGGGGGTTGGGTTAGTAAGTAGTAAATTGGTATAGCCCCTGAAAACCTGGTATTTATCCATAACAATAGATATTCATGACTAAATAAGCAATGATCAAAGTTGAAGTTCAGAAAAAAACTTCAATATGTATTATTGATAAATGTCAACAGTCAAAAACCATAAGCATTTAGCCACTGTCATAAAAAAAATCAGAAATACGTGACACCCCCTTTTAACAAATGCACTCTATCCACTTCAAACCAGTGAGAAGAGTAAAAGAAAAAACACCACAGACAGAAAAGAAAATATTACAACTTTGGCAAATAATAATGTGTTCATGTAGGACTGTTAGAAGCTGATTGAGAACATATGTTTTTAGGATCTTTAAAGCAGGATGTGCCATAATTTTGTCAGCCACGTGTACTCTTGAGGTCAGCATATTTTGCTGCTTATTTTAGGGAAAAAATGTTTACAGTGTGGGTCAGAATTAGACTAAATGACTGCAGTGGACTTTTTGCAATGATAGAGTCTATTACAGAGTGACTACTGATGTAGTGAATGTCAAAGTTGGGTCTGTACAGTATATTAACACAGTAGATATAGAACAAATAAAAAAGTCACATGTTAAATGGACTAAACTTTAATACAAGGCTGCATCACTTTCTGAGATTATATAATGCAATATACAGGGTACACGTTGTTTGACAGTATATTTTTGTGACTATCCATTTTCCTGAAGATGATGGTAAAAAAGAAGAGGCAGGATAGACAACTTTATACCTGCAAGTGAGTCTGCAATCCCCAACTGTGCACCTGTGCATTTATTGATATCGAGGGGTGAAGAAGTGATCCATGGTGGCCTATACAGCTCTGAGAGCAGCGCAGCAAACTCACTTGCCCATGCACGTTAATCAGGACAGCTCAACTGGTCGTGCTGGCGGGACCAATGAAAACATTTTGTGGTACTTGGCCAACATAGACCAAACCTGTCTCCTAGAAATTCTGTTTATACACAACTTTTAGTTTTTTACCAAATACTTTTAAAGGAAAAAAATATATGCCTGAATTCGGTTGACTGGTAACGTTTTTTTCCAGTCCACAGTGTGCTTGATTCTTGTACGAGGACACTGTGCTGTAAGCTGTAGGAAGGTGGTTGGGGTAAACAGCGGGCTAACAAAGCACACGTCTTTGACACTGGAAAGTGGGGTTTGCATCCTGCGTCCCGCATGTGGTTAGGTTTAGACAACAAAACAATGTAGGGTTAGGGAAAGGTCGTGGTTTTGGTTCAATATTGAATTAGTGAACACATCTTGCTTCAAGTTACTGTTGACTTTTTTAATTTTAACAATGCGCAGATACGTTAACTTGCTTAGCAGATTGATTTTTGATAAAAACATTTCCTTATTATATTAAACAGTAGACAATACAATAGAAACACCCCTATGATGTTTAGCAGACTTCAGTGCTTCATTTAGGGAATGGGTAATCTGCTTGCAAGCTGTCCATGGTGGCTTTAATTAGAACCTTTTTCTTCTAAATCTATCTGAGATAGGTCTATTGAAATGACTAAGCAAACACAAGTGAAGTGCTGCCCATTATTTCAATTAGTATTAACAACATTGTACCAAGTTAATTACTGAAATCTAGGAATGCAGCTACAATGCTAGAAAGAAGTCAGACAGCACATGTTCCTAGATCTATGACATTATTTTAGTGAGTATAATGTTAACCCGTAGAAATGATGATCCAATGCGTAATAAACCCGAATTTACCTATAAAAGACATCTCTAGGTTACCTTGATCCCAGACCTGTCACCATATATTGCACCTGACTCTTGGACTATCCGAGGACTCCAGTGGTAATTTGGTAATTCAGACGAAGGCTGTGTGGTGCACTGGGCACAGAATGCACATACAGAGTGACAGGAAAAAAGGGGCGGAACGGCTGCTGGGACATGAGCGCAGGAAGGGAACCACTCTGACAGTAATAATACGCTGCCAATGATTTCACTGATTAGCTCCTTTCTCTGGTTGAAGGTGTATTATTCGGGGAAATCAGCTGCTGTTGTGTTTGCTCTGAATGAAATGCTGCCAACTTGGGTCATGACGGCACGCGTTTGAGAAGCACTGGGCTACAACCAGGGATACATGATGTGGTCTTCAACTTACACTTATTTTTGTCCCTTCGTCATCAGGATCAGGCTCTGGTATCATCTCCATCTGTGAACACAGAAAGTCAGAGAAAGAGAAAAAGAGCATTAGCAAAGTGATAGTAGTTGGCTGAGTTCAGTGTAGCTCTCAAAGAGCGACTCTGTGGACACATTCAAAGATGTGTTTTATGCAAGTCTAGTGTCAGACTCACTAAAACCAGCTATGAAATTACTCCAACTTAAAAAAAATTCATCTATCCACTGACGTTATAAATCTTTCATTACAACATGCATTGCTACTGTTCTGCCTTTAAAAATAAATGCACAAAGATGTGACTCTTGCCACAGTTTTGATTTATTTTTAGATTCTATGAGTGGTTAGGAAATTAAAGACAGCTTCCAGACGCTGCAGCGAATCAAGGGGAAATATTGGTTCAGACCTGGATGCTGTGTGACAAACAGCTTCCTGAGACAAATTAATCAAAATCTGCATCAGTCTCCGCAGTAAAAGTGATATTACAAATGAAAATGTGTGACAAATAAATGTCAGAAGGCCTGGAAAAGCTTTTCAGTAAAAAGAATTCTAAGCACAAAAATACTGAACAGCAGCACAGCCCTGGGGCTCACGAAATGCCCCTGTTTGAGCCCTGGTGGCATAGTTCTAGCATGGGGGCAAGCACTAAGCCTACAGCCTACATCATGGACTGGGCATTGATTTTAGAGGCTATAATTTATTTATCCCACATCGGATGCCAAATGGATGTGCGCCCGGAAAAAAAGTCTGCCGACTACAAAGCTGAAGAGGAGCAAGAGCGGTGCAGTAGAAAAGCCTTGAGAGGAGGAGGAAGTTTCTCCAGAGGACACGGAAGCTATTGGCTCCACGGCCGAGACAAAAATGGAAGGGCAGGAGAGAGATAAGATGGCTGCTTTCGAAGCAGAGAGCATTCCTTCAAGTGCTGTAATTATGTCAAGGAACCTGGAGCTTTTCTCTGGAGAATGTTAGACAGACAGGTGATTAATGAGCCATTAGCTTTCACTGTCTGCATGTATGTATGACTCTTACATCTTGACTTCACAGATGGACCTGGCATCCTCTTTGTATCAAGGAGACGTCTTTAATGGTGAGGCAGGATTAATTGTCCTCGGCCTTGGCGTTGGACTGTTTCAAGTCATCAATTTCAGCCTGCTCTTTTACAAACTTCACAGTGGTTATATGGGCTGGATGTGCAGTCTATATATGTCACCTGAGGAGGATAAAGTTCCACTGGAGGACAGATGCTCTACTCTGGTTACATAGTGGCTGCTGCATTCAGGAAAACATGGTCAGTCTATTATTTTCCAATGTCTGATTTTTGTAATATAAAATTAATTCTTTGTTTATTTCAAATCCGTTTCTGACTTTCCTCAAAGCACTAACACAGGCAACTTGTTGTCATTGATTAGTCAGTCAGTTAGGAATGGTGAATAGCTAACCTTTGTTAACATCTGGTAATTGTGTATGATTTAAATAGAACTTTAAATTAGTTAAAGTGGAGCCACACATCAAGATCAGTATACTTGTAATACTCGGAATAGTAGCCTGTTTGTTGAGTCTGAGAAACTAACCCTGATGATGTCATCACAAATTAGGGGCATGGAGTTTGACAGTCTGCAGGTGCTTACCAAGCACTGAGGGTCTAATGAAGACATTATTGAATGTGGAATGTTTTTGGAGCTTAACCCTGATGAAGATGTTGATGGTCAGAATCAGAATCAGAAATACTTTATTGATCCCCGAAAGGAAACTCTTTGTTACAGCAGCTCACTAACATGTCAGTGCACACAGGAGAAAGTACTAGCAAAAATATAATACACCATAATACAGGTCAGAAAATAAATTAAGTACCAGGTGGGTATAAGTATAAAATAAAATAAGTGTGAAGTACAAAGTGGGTTTACCGGTTGATAATGATAATACAGTATAATAATACAATGTAATAACATAAGTAATAAGTAGTAGTGCATGTACTGTCGAGTTAAGGGTAGCCTATTAAGATTTTTATGAGACGGTGGATATTGCACAGCAGTAACAGAGTATGAATAAATATCAATATCAATAAATAGGAAAAAACTAGAATATTGCACCGGAGTATTACCACAGGATATTGCACATATTGCAGACTGACACTTAGAGGGAGGAGTTAAAGAGTCTGATGGCCACAGGCAGGAATGACTTCTTGTGGCGCTCTGTGGTGCATTGTGGGGGGATGAGTCTTCCGCTGAAGGTACTCCTTTGTTTGACCAGCACGTCATGGAGCGGGTGGGAGATAAGAATAAGAATTACTTGACCACCTCTCTCTCTCTCTCAACCCAACCAGCAGCAGCAGATGGCCGCCCACCATTGAGTCTGGTTCTGTCCAAGGTTTCTGCCTCTTAAAGGAAGTTTTTCCTTGCCACTGTCGCCAAGTGCTTGCTCATGGTGGGATTTGTTGGGTCTCTGTAAATAATATTATAAAGAGTACAGTCTAGACCTGCTCTGTAGGAAAAGTGTAATGAGACCATTATACCACATACCATAATTAGCTATATTCTGTTCTGACTGAACAGAATATAACTAATTAGGGGTGGCTGTGGCTTAGTGGTAGAGCAGGTTGTCCACCAATCAGAAGGCCAGCAGTTCAATCCCGGCTTCCCCCATCCCACATGTCAAAGCGCCCTTGGGCAAGACACTGAACCCCAAATTGCTCCCGAGGGCTGTGCTCTCAGTGTGTGAGTGAATGATTAATTAGTTTCTTTGAACTGATGAGCAGTTGGCACCAGTGTGTGAAGTGCTAGAAAGGCGTTATACAAGTACAGTCCATTTACTGATCAAAGGCCTACCGTAACTACTGATCGTTAAGTATTGTCTTCCCACTCCACAGTGTTTTTGTCCCATGGGGGATATTTAACAGTGACACAGAATCCTGATTGTGGTGATGGTGTTGTTTTTTACATTTCCAAAGCCTAAAATAAACTCACTAGGTGGCCAAAAGGGGAAAAACACAAGTGACATCATTGGTCGTTCATTATATGATTTTATCTGCCAACTGTCAACACCAGCTGACCCAGACTGAAACAGACCTGGTCCAACTTGGTCTCATCAGTCATCACGCCCAAATCATATTCATAATCTGCTCAACAGTCTTAATGTGTGTCCCTGCCTTAAGGAGGGCATTTCTTAGGAGAGAGTCACCACTGTGGCTGTGGGCATATGAAAACAGGAAGTGGATCAAACTTTTTTTTGTTTTTGTTGAAAGCTAAATGACCAACTTTAGAAATATGTAAACTGCAACATGCTTCTGCAGACATCTTTTAAGTTTAATCATGTATTTCTCTACGTTTTGGAGCTGGAGCTGCTACTGAGCTCATAGACATCAGGCAAATTAGCAAAAACTGCAGCATTGTAAGAGTCAACATACTTTCAAATTACATGTAGAAACTTAAAAATGACATACATGAATTTGTTTAACTCAGAGAACAGAACTATTCCTCAAGGTGCATCAGGGTTACAATACTACATGCATGGTTGACATTAAACACTGCGTAACATCCAAGACAGCAGCATCAGGACACAGACTATTTACACACAGCAGTATTTCAAAGAGCCAACAGCTAGGACTACATGTGTGTGGGAACAGTGGGTGAGGATGAAAGGAATGCCAATATGAATCATTTTTATATTGAATGAATAATATCTTTCTGCTCTGTCTCCAGGTCAGCTGAATGTGCTCGCCTTGTTCACATATTATGAATCAGTACACGTCTGGCTTCACATCTACCTTTCAAACATTTTAAAATATTTTATCCAAATTGACTCTTTGTATTTGCATGCACTAAAACGAAAAAATTAGGCACTATTATATGAGTGTGAACCCATTAGTCACCCAGCACTGTACAAATGCAATTAAGGTAATTATGCCATAATGAATGTCCACTATCAATTCAGAATCCTGGCATTTATCATCCGCTGTAAAAGGCATGTGTCTGCCCCTAAGATGTATCTCCTGTGTCCTTAAAAAGAACAAATAAAAATGTTAGTGTTAAACCTTTTATAGAGAATAATCACTCTGTTGCATTTAACTTGTCAATAATTACTTTTTCTTATCTAAATGTGTACCTGTTCCCAGAAGTAAGTTTCGAGCCTGTGACAGTAATATAAAAGTTTTCAATGACACTGTCGGAATAAACCTCCATTATTTTCCCATTTATATTTCATTTCTATTGCATGAGTGCCCTCTGAGCCAAAGCTGCAGCCGCTCGCAAGTATCTCAATTTCAATCGCTTGTCTCTTTATTGCAAAACCCTTCCACCATGACAAGCTGCCATTCGTCATGCAAATCTCAAATTGACTTCTTGTAAAATGTGCTCCACAATTATTGTGCATCAAAAAAGCTTCATTGAGTTGCTGAGACTAAATTAATGTCACATGAAGAAAAATGGTCATCATTTAAACTGAAATATAGACTAGGCCACCCTGTGTTGCTGTCATTGTATTACCGCTCTTACTGTGACAGGATAAGATCTCATGTGAGAGCCCTGACCCTTGATGATAGATATACACAACCAATGAAGACACATTAATAAGACCAAATATTTTATTTATATTAGTTTATCCAGCATCAGTTATACAAACACAAACACTCAGAGGAGGTTAAACTCAGGGCATGGACTTCATGTGACACATTAAAACCCTGTAATCTTAAACTATGGCGTTGGGGTAAATGTGTCATGTACTGCAATGAAAAGCTTATCATCACCAGTTTGCATGATGCCAGCTTAGTAGTGGCATTGAAACACACATTAAAAATACCTATAATTTGTCCTTTAAATATGACAGGAAGCAATAATCTTTAACTTAAATGCCTCTGTGATGTGATACGAATTAAAATCAGTCTCAAGACATATGGATTTAAAGGTGGGGTATGCAATTCTGGAGAAATCCAATACCATGACAAATACCATGATATAGAATGAACAACGACACAGAAAGTAATATAACTAATGTTAGCTAGGTTGTGGGTTAGCAAACTGTCCCTACAGCTGCTGCTGCGAAGCTAACAGCCAGAGAGGACGAGACGTCTCCCAGAGCAGCACAGCAGCTCCAGACAGCGACGCTCACAACTCTCCTGCTGCTACAGCTAACATCACAACAGCAGCAGATCCTGGCAAACTAGAAAGTCAGCTGAATGTCCGTGGGCAAGTTATTTAACATTACCTGACACCATAGGCGTAAATTATGGGGGGGGGTCGTAACCCCCCCAATAATCAAAACCGGCCAGTACAACCCCCCCAAATATTATATCATAATGATAAATGAAAAATATTACTGTTATAAAACATGATAAAGTGGTTGATTTTCTCGATTCAATGTAATTAACAAGCAAAGAATAAAATTTTTTCAACCCCTCCCCTCCCCTGTATTGTGAGACTTGGTTACACCCAACCTCCCGAGTCTTCTCAAGCAGCAGCAGTAACTGCGGTGCTAGCAATAGCAAGCCTGTATCCAACTATAAAGTGAGGAATCTCTGTATGTCTGTCCTTCACATGTCTCGAGAAATGTTCATCCGATCGACTTCACACTTTGCGGGTGTATTGCTGGGGACCCAAGGGAGTGCAGTGTCGGATTTGATGCAATTTGAACACGCAGCATGTTTAATGTTAATAAATTTTGAATAAACAGTGAGCCGATCAGCTCTGTGTCTAAGCTGTCTGTCTAAGTTTGTACAGTTTATCTTTATGGACTATATTGATGGCGAATTGACAAGAAGACTGGGATCAACATAGGATGCCTTTTATCTTGTGTTTTTAGAGTTGTGTGTTTTTGCGGACACGAAAGGAATTGTTAATATGTCATATTTCTTAAAGGCAGTTTGGCATAATACATATTTTCCCCGAGAGTGCAGAGAGCTCCCATTTAATTCAAACTGTTACTGTATGTGGCAGAAACACTAGGTAACTGCTAAAGTATGATAAGCTTGTCTGATGTTGACTGTGGTTAGTTATTGGTTTGATTAATGGTTTACAGTCCAATGTGTGTATGTATTGATTGACGGTGGCTGATCAGACTAATTATCAGCTAATTGTGAGTGTTCATTAAACCCTCAAGTCCCTGTATGAGTTGTTTTCACCAAAAATAGTTTCTGAGTTTTTGTACATAATAATAAAACTATAAGCATGAGCAAAGCCTGTGATCAGAGCTGTACAGGGGTCGGAAAAACGTTTTTCTGGCATGTGCTCTAAGAGAAAAGTAGACAGCGAAAACATAGCTTTTAGGCTTCTTTCCATGGGCAGTTCAAAACCAGTAGCTATATCTCGTATAAGCACAAATCTTTTTTAGCAAATATACAAATGATCCAAACTGAAGGCACAGAAAATAAACAATCTGAGAGCCCAATATGTATAGTAGAATGTTTCTTTCATGCTGTTGGTGTATATACTCCTGAAGTTCACACCTCAAATCAACAGTATTCATTTTTCTATACGTTGAAGCAGCAGTACCTGAGGCCAAGCAATTGGTCCATTCCGAACAGGTACGTTTTGAACAGGCACTGCACTAGTACAAAATGAAAAAAGGAGTGACAAAAGACCAACCAACAATTTTAAGTTGTTGGTTGGTCAACAACAAAAAAAGAAAAATCTCTTCCCAATGCCAATGCTACTGTTATGGCCCTACCACTCATGAGTCAAATAATTGAATGAAAGTCTTATTTTCTGCTGTGTGATTGTGTTAGCTGAACTGTAAGCTAGCTAGGCTAACGTTAGCCATCATATAATCAGAGTACTTTTACTGGAGGTACTAGCTAGTTGCGATTATCTTGATAATATTAGGTATAACTAGTTTTTATTTCTAAGTTGTATCTTGCATTTCATCAGATACAGATTAAGAAGGTGAATGTAGCAGCAGGGCAGGCAGGATGACCAGAGAGGGAGAAGAGGCACAGGTGACCAGGTAATGAGATCAAAGAGTTAAAATGCTGTGGCAAGCAAATGCTGTTGAGCAGGCTGAAAAACATGGAAAAGTTGTCCATAGAAGAAGACTTTTATTTGTGAGGAGATATTCGCTGAATTTGACAATAAGATGTGCATTGGATTAGAATCGCATACCCCACCTTTACGTATATCTTCACTAACAAAGACCAAGGCAGTGAACGTATAGATTTAGAACAATTTATTGCATGTTATGAATAGAGGAGAGCTGAGTTGATGCAGGAGGGATTGAGGGATGTGGGGGAGGGTCAAGGGATGAAGGGGAGAGGGTCAAGGTCGTGAGATCAGGGGAAGAGGGTTGAGGTCATAGGATGATGTGGAGAGAGTCAAGGGATGAAGGAGTGAGGGGATGAGGAGAAGGAGGGTGAGGGAGGAAGGGGGGAAATCGGGGTTGTGCTTTGTTGGATGGAGGAGTGCGATGACGGTCTGGCTCTTGCTGGTAGCTGGACATCCGGTGGAACCGAGGGAGTTCAGACTCTGAGTGGGTGGGGGGGTCTCTTCGTCAATGGTGGATAGAGCCCCCAAAAGAACCTCAACTGGAAAGGTGTGCGTGAGTGTTTTATGATGTCGTTAAGGTTGTTGCTTGTTTAGGTGAGGTATGCTGGGGAATTTTTATGATGTGGTCTGGGATTCCTGACTTAGAAGCTGTAGAGGCGGCTCCAATGCGGAATGAATTCCCTGAGTATAGCTTGGGAGATAAGGGCAGGTCGAGGATCAGTGAGAGATATTCATCTAGCTCTGACCTGTCGGGGATGGCTGAGCAGATGATGTTGCGGTACAATGAGAATGAGAAGACGAATTTGGCTGCCATGAGTTTTTTGGAGCTTCTGCTTTTGGGTCCAGATTATCACGCCGCATAACAGAATGAGGACTATGGGTTTTGTTCCTCCATTTCTACAGTGTAGTTGAAGTGATCACTTCACAGCCAGACAAGAGGAATGATTACAGCGACCAATCACTCTTTCAACATATATATGGCATTGTATTAAGACAGCCTTGAAAAAATCCAAACCTGTCCTTGCAATAGGCTGCTTCTTCCATGTCGTAGCACCAGTATACCAAAGTGAACCTTACCATTTCTGCTCCTAAATCTGTAAAGGTTTAGGTTTGCTACACTTGTTCTGCCATTGTGAGACTGAACTTCTCTTACCTCCTCAAAATAACTGGGAAATCTTCCATGTAAAATCCTGTGATCCGTATAAAGTTGGATTTGATGTGCTGTTCCCTTCGACAGTAGCTCTCTTTAAAGTCATACAACTCCTATGATCCAGCCCAAACACAACACTCACAAGTTGGTTTACTTAGTTTAATACAAGATCATTCATCTTATAAAATACATATCAACACACTTCCAGAGCAATGCAATAGAAGAATAAATGCTGCATGTGTAAGGCACCTACAAATTGACAGTGTATTGATACTCAATGACACATCTCCAATTATGATGGATGTGTTTGGTGTTTGGCGCCATCGAGATCCATTACTGGCAGGACAACTTAATCATATCCGATAATGAGTTATGAATGTTGCATGCATTTCTAATTCAATCTCTCCTCCAGTTGAGGCCCTCGGTGGCAGTGTGCTCCCTTTTTAAGAACAAAGTGGGTGTAAAGTACATAAAGCACAGTAGTGTGCCCTGTAAAATGCTTCCTAATTACAATGCTCACTGACTCCCAGTTGAAGATGTTTTGGGTCTAAGCTTAGTTGTTAACCCTAATTACATCCCACAGCTGACAGGGGTCGCATTCACATGCAAACACTAATCCCCTTCACAGCCCATTGGTTTATGACAAGAGTAATGTTAATTACATGTAAAGCCTGCAATTGTGCGTGTAGAAAACATGAAAGTGCTTAAATTGTGTACAATTACTCCATTACTTTATCCAGTGAAGGGGAAATGATTCTTTGACAAGCCAATGTTATAGGAATTAAAGACCAAAGTAGCGCTCTTATTGAACTGTGAGATGTTCTCAAAGCACAGCTGAAAGAAGAGGTACAAGATGGTCCTATGGACTAACTGACTAAAAATGCCATAAAGTCACATGCACTGCATCACTACACTACATAATCATCTCAGCTCTATTCATGACACCCATACACATTTTGGCAGCCACATTAGTGTTGGAATGAGGGCACATCAGTCTCAGTGTGCAACACAGAGGTCAAAAATTGGAGGTTTGTCCTCTTTTCAGCTACTGTTCTTAAATATAGCCATGCAGACATCCTCAGACATGCACTTGATTATCTTGTGTCAGAGCATCAGAATCCCACAGCATTAGCTTGAACAAATTACAATTAGTCGCCCGGGCCCAAAGGGCTGCTAGAGTGCTTTCAGCTCTTCCATCATCTGTTCAGTTTCAGTTGTTCAGTGCTGTACTTAGACAAAGCATTCTTCTGTCTCATACAAGTATCAGAATTCCAGCTTATAACATGCAAAAATGTCTGTAAATGCTTCTCTAAAACATGTATGTTTTATATATAGATGTTAATGCTGTTATATATTATATATATAGATGTTATAAATATTTCTAAAATAGAAATATTTTAAAAGTAGACTTACATAGGGTTTTTCAAAGATTTATTTTTGTGCACTTGTCTTTTGTCTACAAATTGGAATCTCAATATGTTCTGAGAAGAGTTGCATTTTGCTTCAGCTTAAATTGCATTATTCAGTTGTCAGATACTGTTAACATTTCACTTGTTTAAACAGTGGTGAAACCAGCAAAGCCAAAACATCCTCCAAGCATGTGTCTGAGATGTATCAATGTGTCCTGCTTTGAGATAAACTTATAAATATGTCTACTAGACAACACAACAACCCCAGCCAACAGGAAATACATTTCCTGCATTGAAAAGGAGTTGTTAATATAAAGTGCAGGGAAGTAGCGTAAGTGTGGCTTGGTGGTTTACAACACATACAATATGACCACTTGAGGTCATATTGTCCAGATGGGGACCTTTGTTACATGTCATGCACTCCTCTGTCTCCCCCCATGTCCTGTTTCTCTTCACTTTCCCCAGTCAAATAAAGGCACAAATGTCAAAAATAAATAAATAAATAAATCAATAATGCAGGGAAGCAAAATCATTTGGATCCAAAAAGAGAGAAGCCAAGTTGACAGCTCATATTAGTGGTCATTCATAAAAGTGTCAACGTCAAGTGTCATGAGAGGAAAAATAATAAACCAGACATGAACACAGAACAATGTTCCACACACACACACACAATAGAAAGTCAAAGCCAAACCAAATTACAAAATATGTCATTTCTCATTGCCTTCCAAAACTATTGCTGGTGTTACATCATTAGTTAGTGCTTTTCAAAACTGTTACAAATGACTATTACAAATATAAATAATAATATAATAATATAATATAAATATATCTAATATAAATAAATTATTCATATGAATAATTCATATGTTTTCTGAAGTTATAATGAGGATCTGTGGTTACTGGTGGTAACGGCAAGTGCATTTTAATAATGCATGTCTCAAAGTTCTGTTTAAAATGACGTGTACTGACCACTTGGGGCGTCATATCGGACGGGTAGGTATGAGTGGGTCTGTACCTCCAAGTAGGTGCTAATGCCACCTATTTGAATAATGCATGAATTAGGGGTGTCATGATATACTGGTATAGACGATAATCATGAAATTTAAAAATTAAATATTGATATGTTAATAATACATATATGATAATATCGTGTAAATAATGCAGTGCCTCTTAAATAATTTCCGTTTCTTTACATTCTGGCTTTTTCAAAGTATATGGCAGCAATGCACCTTAACGCTGGTTGCCCGCCCACCATCAAACGTAAAAAGGAAGAAGACGCAGTAACTAGCTAGTTTTTAGCTAGTTTTTAGCTAGCTATCTTTTTTTCTAATGATCTAGAGATATCACGATAATATTGTTATCGTGAATTCTTTGGACCATGATAATCATTTAGTGAAAATCTAATATTGTGACAGCCCTAGCATGAATTAATTTATTTTACAAATATCATGAAGTGTGCCAGCAGAGGGCACGCTCTCAGCTATAGCGGGTAACAACATGTCTCTAACTCAAACTCATAGAAGATTGTCAGTGATGAAGCTTGCTAACTTGTGTGGTTAAATGTAAAACAGTCCAAAACTCCCTGTACAGAGGGTGAAACTGTGCAAAAAAAGGAAGAGCAGCTAGACCAGAAAAACCAGGCTACACACACTCTCGAGCCCCACTCAGATCGTGCTGGGCCCGGCTCGTCTTCTAACCCCAAGTTGCCAAATCCGTTGCATCTGAGGAAGGATACAGTCTATAAGCAAACTCCTGCTGGTAAATGCACCGGCCCGTCTGCTTAAATCGAGATCATTCCATACCATACAATCAGTGACTGATAAGTCTATGCAAAATGTTTCTCATCCAAATAAAAAGTTGTGTTATGCAAAATATGCAGTAACTTTACAGGAGCCCAGCGTATATCTCATTGCACTTTTCCTATAGAGCAGGTCTAGACTGTACTCTTTATAATATTATTTACAGAGACCCAACAAATCCCACCATAAGCAAGCACTTGGCGACAGTGGCAAGGAAAAACTTCCTTTAAGAGGCAGAAACCTCGAGCAGAACCAGACTCAATGGTGGGCGGCCATCTGCCGCTGCAGTGTTGGGTTGAGAGAGAGAGAGAGAGAGAGAGAGAGAGAGAGAGAGAGAGAGTTTGCAGAGACAATATTTCTTGCTATACCACTGCAGTAAACACATCTCGAGCTGCTACACTGTTAGAAATGCAACAAAAGACAAGTAGCTGGTGGATCTGATTACAGCTCAGCCAAACAATCCGTGGGCTGAGATGATTCATTGTGTGATGTTTTCATATAAAGACTGTTCACAATGTTGTTTGACACAATAATATACAAAATGTGCAATACACCAGCAACAGTGCACGTATCATACACAACTTGAATCCTCTGGTGGAACGGCAGATTCACCAGTAAATAAAAACTATTAGAAAGACAGGCAATTACAGAATGGAAATACATTGAATGGCTTCTGAAGAAAAATGCAGGCCAGAAATAATATTAAAATAATAAATAAACAATAAAAACAAGAGTGCTTACAGCTAGATGCTAATGTTTGCATGCTAATTTGATTACAATATTAATGCTAACATGCTGATACTAAGCAGACGTAAAGTTTACCATGATCACGATCTTAGTTTAGTGTGTTAGCATGCTATCATTTGCTAATTGGTACTAAACACAAAGTACAGTTGAAGCTGATGGATAACCATGGATAACTGTGGCAAATTTCATGGAAATCCATACAATGGTTGTTAGGACAATACACTAAATGACAAAACTGTCATCTTCCTGGTGGCACAAGGGGGAAACTCAGAGGATCGACAAAGTCAGTAGACTTATCCTCTGGGGATCATTAATGTCTGTACAAACTTTCATGGCAATCCATTCAGTAATTGTTGAGATATTTCAGTCTGGAACAAAGTGGTGATTTTTCTTTTACTGAGTGGATTGTAAATGAGCTACTTTTGCTTGTCCTAAATCAAACTGTGCTGTGCCTAACTTGAATAGGCTACATTGGTGCTCTTTCCAAACCCTGCATGAAAATGAATGATCTCTTCATGTTCAGCATCTATCTTTTTAAATGTCTACCTCTGTAGGTTGGCACATAGCAAAAGTACAACCAATAATCCAAGGATGAAAACAGACAAGCATGAAAATAAATCTGCACCTTTGAGGAGCCCTAATTGATTTGGCAGTAAAATATTTTGCCCTGGCTGGATTATCCATTTCCAGGGAGACAAAAAGGTGAAATGGCATGGCTGGAAATGAGGGGACACAGTCAAATGCAGTCTCTGAAGAATACTGAATAAAATGAGAGACACTGAGTGAAATGTCAATTCAAGACGACGGCTAGCAGAATGACAGAGTACTTACTACTTGCAACGGGAATGCCTAATGAGAGCTGAGAGGTGACATTTGAGGAGAACGCTGAATTGTTTCAGCTTTAGTCCAGTTTTTAAAGCTCAGCTAGGTTATTTTATTTTTTGACTGACAACTGAAATGCCCAGAAATCCTCAAAGGTGACATCAGTGGTCTGTCCAGTTGACCGTGCATACTCTGCATTGCTCACTGCTGTGTAGGAGAAATCTTTAGACAAGTTTAGAGTTTAGTTCTTTTCCATCAATAACAACACATAGAATAGCATTTAATTTGGACACAAGAGTGAAACTACAGCACAGCTCAATTAATGAAAAGCCCTTTTCTCCTCTAGCCCCACTTTGTGGTTTAGGCAGGTCACTTTTACATCAATGTTTTACATATTATAGTGTTGGGATTCACAATGGTTAAAGGGGGGCACCCACTTGTGTAGTTGCTATCAATTAATTATGGCTATCAGAATTATCAAAGATAATCACAAATAATAACTTTGAATAAAGTCCTCAGGGGAACCACTCTTCTTAAAGAAGAGAAATGATAGCAAAGTAATTGACTACAGAACAAAGGGTGTGTGGGTGTGTGTGTGTGTGTGTGTGTGTGTGTGTGTGTGTGTGTGTGTGTGTGAAAAAAAAAAAGAATGTGTGTATGTTTCTTTGTTCTGCCTCCGGATGTCTCACATGAAGATGTGAAGCGGGAGCTTTAAAGTTTCTCTCAAAGACTGTCTGTGTGGAGCATAACATAAACTAACATCAACTTAGTGGTGGATGAGAACTATGGTTACAATAATAGCCTCACGTTAACCATAGAGAAGATCACAACAACAAAACCTCAGAAAAACACATTAGTAACATCACATGTACAAAGTTAAACAGTCCTTTGGTTAGCCAGTTACACTGTTACTCTATGCTATGCCAGTTGTTACGTTACCCATTCATGGGAGGGAAAGAGAGGTGGCTTTGGTGCTGCAGTTAGCTGGCGGTCAGTCTGTTGTAGACGAGCCAAGCTGGGAAGAATTGTGGTTCCTCTGTGGAAGCGCCTTTTTCTGTGCAGTGTCCGCTTGTAGAGATTGGAGGAAGCTGGTCGCTTCGCCTGTGGTTGTCCTTACAGAGTTAACAGCTCGGCGTTAACTTGCTTTGTGCTCCTGTTAGCATGTGAAGTTTGCTGGCAGGCTTTGTGTGTGGCAGCCGTTTGTGCTAAACTTTGATGCAGAGATCTAAGAGGCCTTCGCAGCGCTTTGGTAGATCAGGAGACTTCGGTTCTGCTGCGTGTTTCTGCTCCGAGCAGATAACACGGTGAAGCCAGGAGGAGAGAGTGCAGGTGGGTGTCTGCTGGTGAGCAGGTCACACTGAGGGAGACAGCCACGGCTGTCTGCCGCAGTGAAGGATTCCAGGAGAAAGAGAGACAGAACAAATGATCGCTGACATTTTTATTGACCTGGTGACATCTGGGTCACAGGTCAGACTGGCCAATTCTGTGTCCAATGGCTCTCAGGATTGTGGGACAAAAGATAATGCAGTCTCCTACTGAACTCCTTAACAATCACCCAAATTAATTAATTCATCTGTGGAGTCCCAACAATAGATTTACGTCAAGCCTTCCAGCTTCCAAATTAACTCTCTGCTTTTTAAGTGAGGAATCCAATCAGCTCTTCTCTTCTCTTTAGATACATTAAAATATGTCAGTAATCTTGACTGAACAAAAAACTAATGAAATCCCTTTATATTTCAGATCCACTTTCTGATGATCTTAGTACAATATGGTCCAAACACATTGAGGTGTACAGGATAGGTTCCTAATAAGTTCATGAAAACCTAAAAATGTTTTAAGTGTACCCCACAAGAGCTGTTCAAACAAAGCATTACAGATGGCTGTAGTCTGCCTACAGTAATGGTGTGAGACTGTTAAAAAACAATAATGGGAGCAGCAGATGAAAAAGGTCTTTGAAATAACTAGAACACAATTACAAATACAGCCACACAAGCAAGTCATATCATGTTGAATGACAATTAGCAGTATATGTGTCAGCAGTGGAGTCACTACTTTTATAGTGTACATAATGTAATGTGTTTTTACAGCCGTATGAGGAAAGTTTTGCTACTTAGAAAAAGAACTGGTGGCAAATGGAAGTTCACTGTCATAGTAGATAATAGATTAAACATAGGATCTGGTGAAACACCAAACTGTGACCTCAAGTTCTACCAGAGAAATAGATAACCACCTTGTGCAACGGTCTCACCAAAAGCTTCAGAAACATTTTCTATCTAAGCTTACGCAAAGACCTAACCTAGTGTAAGGAGGACAATCATAGGCCATCATAAGTGGGAAAAATTCTTCCCATCTGTGATTTCAATTATTCCACCATCCAAATAGGTTTCTGTTCCGACAAAGCCAATGAAGTTTTCCACCCACAATATCTGAGACAGCTTGCAAACATGGTGGTGGATCTGTGTGTTTGTGGTCATGTAGCAAGCAGTATGAGGCCAGAAGCACAATGCTGTTGACAAGGCCCCTGTGTTTTACCATCATGCTTAACTGCTCAATATTAACTTGTTAAGCTGTGTTCATAATGAACGTAAAGCTAATTTCAGAGGCAGCACGACTAATATTAAGGTTAATGCAAAGGTGTGGACGCAGATAGAAGCAAATTCATCCTGGGTGTCACAAATTGAGGCAAAGATGGAGGAAAAGAGGAAAAAGGAGATACATTGATGGAAAATAACAGACAGAACTGGAGTCCCTGGTGAGTTCTTAGATCAGTCAGAGTCTGACATGACACATAAACACACACACACACACACACACACACACACTCCACACACAGGCTTCCTTCCTAGCTAGCTACTGCTAAATCCTGTACAGTGAAGACACTGGCCATTTAGTAATGTGTCCAATCCTTTCTCTTATGTAACGTGAAATGGTTAAACGCTAAGTGATGAATATACTGACTCAGCTCAGTGAGAAAACTACTAAACTTATTTAGCAGAACAGACTAGCATATTGTTTGGGTCTCACTAAAAGGTGACGCAATGTCAGAAAAAGATGGAAAAGATGGTAAATGACTAAAGAGGGGAGTTTCTGTGTTGGTTGGGTATGGTTAATTCAAGGGCTTTAAGCTGCTTTTAACTTCTATAAAAACTGCTTTGATACATCACTAACAGACAATGTAAGTGTACAATGTAACTTTTATGCTATCTTGAAACTTAATATCCTATTTATTTAATAACCATTTTCTTTCAGGAAACCAACACCCCTTCAAAGCCACTATTCATAAAGTAGTGTGCCATAGCAACTGATACAACATCTGCTGTCTGACACGCCTGGCACATTTTTGTCATAATATTTTTGTCTCTTTTGAAACGCAAACCTATCCTTTCACCACAAGCTAACATGGTATATTACAGCTTGACAACTTAAGCTACAAGATGCAGTTTCAACACCCAAAAGGGTTAAACGTTTCACTATTGATCACTTAAAACTGCAGTGTACCGCATGCTCATGTTTACCAACCAGGCTGATGTGTGGTGCTTCATAGCAAAATAGCATCCCAAAGGGAAGAGAGAGGCAAAGCATCTATCATTTCCCACAAAAACAATATCTGCCTCTGAGGTAGCTTCATACCTCATATTTTTCTGTTCTGCTCATAAAATGTCTTCTTTCAATACTTCCTGTTCTCTGAGGAGGTTTCCTGGCAGAGTCTGAGGTTGTACGGACAAAACCAGGCCTTGTGTTTTATTGTGTCCCATTTTTCATATGTGGAGTGTGATGGGTGTTCACTTTTTACAGAATCTGTGGCCTGTGGTTTGGCTGATTCTTGTGGATCAGGACATGTTTAGCTATGTTAATCTTTTCTTACAGCGAATTCAATAAAATAACAGGAGGGATGGTTTATCCACTGAAATATGGATGGCACTTAAATGCAATTTCGTATAATTTCTTAATATATCACATTCTTATTTAATTCACAGACAGATGAATAACAATCTGAGTTTTGTTTTTAGTTTTTTAATCTTCTAGAGGTTTTTAAGGGTCCAATTGACTCAGGACCTGAGTCTGGCCGAGTCCAATTATATTCAGTCTAATCAGGTCAGATAGCATCCTGTTGTATTGTCACAGGTGTCTGGTCTGCGTGTCAATATCTCTAATACCTGAATGGTTTCTTATCAGCTGCATTCTGGATCCGGTATGCCCTGGCGTCCCTTTTGGTGTCTTTTTTTTCTCTTTTCTAATTAAATCTAAAATTATGGACCCAATTTGTCCGTCTTTGCAAGGCCTGTACCCTGACTCTCCAGGGTTTCAAAGACCCCATATTCATTGTATTTCAATTGGTCTGTGTGGTGCATATTGATTGATAACTTGTTTTTAACCAAATTACCAAAAAACAGGACAGCCAATATGGACCTTAAGCTAAGCTTTGTCCCAGGGCACTGGTAGGTTAATCTGGACACAGTTTCAGGGCTGCTACAAATGCACTTCCACCCATGCTAAACATCGCCTTTCAGTGCCTTATGCTTTGTATTGTATGCAGGACTGATTGGAGAGGCCTTGCCTTAACAGGGCTGATATCCATGTGCTTTCCCTTAATTCAACTAATTCAATTTAAGAAGCTAAATCTTGTTTTTATTGTCTTTACATGCACTTCTCAGGTGTTTGCCTCATAATAGCAGCACCATGTTAAATGTCTATATGCACTCAGTGCTCCCAGATATACATCAAAATTGAGCATAATATTTCAATGCAAATTTGAACCTTACAAAGCATAGTCTACCAATTTACATCTTGCTGAGGTTTAATGATGAAACCATCCACTCAAGAACTGATTCAGCCCAGCTAGTTACGTGTTGGACCAATGAGTGAACTGTGTGGAGTTGTTGGTGATGCATCTCAGAACTCCTGAACATCATTAACAACCAAGTATGTCCTGTAGATATAAAATCAAACATGATTCAACAATGTATGAACTATGTTTAGCCTCAAATTTATTTAGACACAGATTTTGATTGATACTTTTGAAAGATTTGAACATTTTAATGTAGCTGCTGTGTTTTTCCAATGTGAAAATCAGGCACAAAGACCAGTGACAGCTCAGTGATGCATGCATCCAATCAAATATGGGAAGGGTTGGTGTGTGAATGAAGGACATAACTGTTAATCATCGATTGTGCAGCCATAAGTCAATCTCAAGCAAATTCTTACTGCCACACCACCATTAGAGAAGCAACGTTCTCTGGCTGTTCCAGGCTAACATTTAATGACATGTACTTTTCTGGTGCACAATCAGCTATTTGTTACAGATAAGCCATGCTGCAGAGCTCTGCATCCAACCATTTCACAGTCACTGTTAAACGATGTGGCCTTTGTAGATATTTGGGTGACTTTTTGGGGAAGACCTGGTCTTATTAGGAGAGACGCCATTCATCCCACTTTGGATGGAGCAGCTCTCGTAGCCAGAAATCTGGCCAAATTTATTAGTGGACCAAAAAAATGACAACTCAGAGTTCAGACCAGGAGGCAGAGTTGCAGTCCTACACGCTTCTCTGCGCTTCCAGAGCAGTTTCCCACCCAAAACTCCTTAGTGACGGTGTCTGCCCCCCTCACCACTTAAATTAATAAAATCTAAAGTTAACAGAAGAGGAGTTATACATAAAAACCTAAACAAAAACGCTGAAATAGCACAACAAAATAGGAGAATTAAATGTGGACTCTTAAACATCTCTGTCATCTAAAGCTGTACTGGTGAACGATGTATATCAGAGTATCATATTATCTTATGTTGTCTTACTGAAACCTGGCTGGGTCATGAAGAATATGTTAGCCTAAATGAATCCACTCCGCCCAGTCATATTAATACTCATATTCCTCGAGGAACTGGCCGAGGAGGTGGAGTTGCAGCCATCTTCAACTCAAGCCTATTAATCAACCCTAAACCTAAACTAAATTATAACTCATTCGAAAGCCTTGTTCTTAGTCTTTCACACCCGACCTGGAAAACACGACAGCCAATTCTATTTGTTATAGTGTACCACGCACCTGGTCCTTATTCTGAGTTTTATCTGAATTCTCAGAGTTTTTATCAAGTTTAGTCCTTAAAACAGATAGTGGTTATTGTAGGTGATTTCAATATTCATGTGGACATTGAAAATGAGCCTTAGTACTGCATTTATTTCATTATTAGATTGGATTGGCTTCTGTCAGAGTGTACATGAAGCCACTCACTGTTTTAACCACACCCTCGACCTTGTTCTGGTATACGGCATTGAAATTGAACATTTAATAGTCTTTCCACAGAATCCTTCATTATTCAACCATTATTTAATAACTTTTGAAATGCTACTGCCATTAGGCAAAAATTCTTACTCTAGATGTCTATCTGATATTGTTGTGGCTAGATTCAAGGAAGCGATCCCATCTGCATTTGATTCAATGTCTCAATATAACAGAAGACTCCTATGCAAATCGCAGCCCCTCCCAAATTGACCAGCTAGATGATAGTGCTGCAGGCTCACTCTCACTCCCGTTTAGTCTGGCAAGATAGTCTTAAAACATACAGGAAGGTCCTCCGTAATGCCAGAGCAGCTTACTACTCATCATTAATAGAGAAAAATAAAAACAACCCAGGGTTTCTTTTCAGCACTGTAGCCAGGCTGACAGAGAATCACAGCTCTATTGAACCATGTATTCCTATAGCCCTCAGTAGCAACGACTTCATGAGATTCTTTAATCAACCGATTTATCTTCAAACACAGGAACCTTGGAAACAACTGTGAAACCTGATATACATTTTGACTGCTTTGCTCCTGTCAACCTTCTTCAGCTGACTTTGACGATTAATTCATCCAAGCCATCAACCTGTCTCTTAGACCCCATTCCAACTAGGCTGCTTAAAGACGTTTTACCCTTAGTTAGCACTTCTTTACTGGATATGAGCAATCTGTCTTTATTAACAGGCTATATACCACAGTCCTTTAAAGTAGCTGAAATTATACCACTTCTTAGAAAGCCCACTCTTGATCCCCGCCCACCCTGAGTCTGGAAGTTTTTCCTTGCCACTGTCGCCAAATGCTTGCTCATGGTGGGATTTGTTGGGTCTCTGTAAATAATATTATAAAGAGTACGGTCTAGACCTGCTCTATAGGAAAGGTACAATGAGATAACTTCTGTTATGAATTGGTGCTATATAAATAAAATTGAATTGAATTGAATAAAAAATATAGCTATAGACAGGCTTGAATCATGAATAAAACCACTAGGGGGCTTCTGAAGTTATTGTGGGAACTAGTAGTTGGTGCAGTGTAGACTGTGTGTCTACAGGCAATGGCTTCATTAATAATGTACTGTATAATGTAAGGTAATGTAATGTAATGTATGCTGATACAGTGTCAGGTACACAATATGTTGGTGCAAAATAAGCACAGACAGGTAGCACTACTGCAGCAAAACAAATGCAGACTTAGATTTTCTTATTTGATACAACTTGTTTCATCGTTAGAAACTGAAGGAGGCAAAGGTTCAGGGTGCACATTAGAAGGATTAAAATTAGCACCTGCCAAATTTTAGGACAAGTATAACTAAGTTCTCTGTCCAATTTTAAATAAATATTACAGCCACTCCATGTGAAAAAGATAATAAACTGACGGTTATGACCAGCCTGGATATTGGTCTTACATGAACTGTTTCAGTAATGTATGACGTGAAGCTGATCCTGGATCTGCCATAAATGATCAAATCTCATGGGGCATCCACTGTCGCCACTCACAACAACTTTAACTTTACTTACACCAAATGAAAGTTATGAAACACAATAATTTCATAACTGTCATTTGGTTTAAGAGTCAAACCTTATGGTACAAAAATGCTCTACTGTAACCTGTTTCCTTACATGCTAGGATGGATAGTGTGTCTTGTATCCTGCATAAGAAACAGTGGTTGTAGTCAGAGCCTGAGTGCAGTCAACTTGGTGGACACATGGATGTATTGTGAATCGACTTTGGCATAGATTGAATAGATTTCTGGCTGAGGTACAGTATGGAATTGAATACACAATAGTTAGGTCTGATTATTTGTTTTTTGACATCTGGAAACACTAAAGTCACACCTGTGTGGGATTTCCAGGTCACCTGCTTGCACCTGGAACTATTTTTGTGGTCCAGGGGAGGTCATCGGCTTATGGGCTGGTTGGGTTTAAAAAAGGCAGGCTAACTGTGGCTTCAAGACTGAAATGAAGGATAAGTTGGCATCTGTTATGTTGTTTGGCTGCCCATGGCTTGCTATATAACATAAAATAAAATAGTGTATTTGTATTCAGTCTGCATGTGTATGTAAATACACAGCAGGGGATTCTCCTAGTGCTTGCCATGGTTATTGTTGGTAGTCAATCTGAAGTTTGACTGGCACACTTAGATTAGCCAGTACTCCTTCCCTAATGTAGTTTCTTGCCAGAAGAGGAGAAAAAACAGTCAGTCAACTTTAAGTTTGCCAGTCAGAGGGCAAAGCAACTCCTTCTCAGAGTCATAACTCAGTCAAATGTGAACACACATGACATATTTGTGGATTCAGAGTGACTTACACTTTCCGAGAATTAACGCTGATGTCATCTGAATAAACATGTGCTTAGAAATCATAGAAAAAAGACGCTCCTCATAACTACAGAACTTGAGTGAGAATCATTACGTTTTTAAGTTTTCTTCAGTATGAAAGTAATCCAGTGAGCCACAGGCAGAACCCAAAACATTTAAAAGGAACAGGATAATTTCTTTGTCATGATCTACTTCAGTTCTGTCATTTTGGGGTCTCATGGTCATTAAGACTTTTCTTCACATCCATGTTGAATAATTGCTCTGATTATGCAATAGCTATTACTTACACAGAGTATAATAACAGTGTAAGATATTATCTTACTTGATGGAAATTAATTGGCACATCAATCACAAATTCAGGAGTTCCATTTCTGTTATTTCCATGTAAGGAGTATTCATGGATGCTATATTCAATCACAGGATAAATTATGATTCAAAACAGAGTGAATTTTGTCACAAGATTAACACAGGGTGACGGGGCATCACATATTAATATCTTGATAAGCTTGGAGTTATGGAGATAGAGATGTTGAGTCAGAGGTGTGGATAAACAGCACTTTTTTTTGGTAGTCGACATGGAAATGAATGTAATAATACCACAGGTGCTTTAAATGAATGTTATTTAAAAATTGGTCTGGGGTTTGGAGTCTAACCTTTTCACTTTTCCTCCAGTGAACCACAGCCAGAGAAGGTGTGTATGTGCTGCATTATTGAGAGGCTGTGCTCCAGCGGTGCTTTGATTCTATAAGCAATAGACCTCTTTAACAGATAAAAAGTTTGGGAGACACAGAGAGAGAGAGAGAGCGTCTCTTCAGAATACTTTGCCATGAATCCATATCAGCTTTGAAGTTCAGATGCCTGACTTCAGAAGGTAATGAAATAGTTATTACAAAATTTCCCAAAGTTAAAAGGGAGACATGAAAGCATGGAAGGGGAGAAATTTCACTTAGATGTCACATTCCTTGAAAAAGATTGGGAAACTGCTAAAACTGAGCTTGATGCTTCCTGCACAAATAAACTCCCTGGATAAAGTATTTTACATCATTAAAACATTATTTGTAAAACATTTTCATAAATGAGAACATACAGTCTAATACTACCGGTATTAATACTTTCATTCAGTTTAGCTGTCGTAGCCGATGAGCCTCTACAGCTCGAACCCACAAATTCTGTGCCCATCAACCTGACAGCCATCTATCTGTGAAATTAATTGCATGTTACATGTGGATAATGGATAGTGTTTCAATCTGAGGAGCAACCTTGGACAACTTCTTCAAATGTCTCACAGACAGGCATTAATGCCTTAATCACTTTTATGAGGTAAATGATCGCAGCAGCAAGCGGAGATGTTGGAGGTGTGGGCACCGGGGGAAGCAGATGGAGAGAAATAAATAGTGAAAAAATTAACTGGATTGCAGATGTTTGTAGTTATGACAGGAAAGGTTTGACTTTAATGATGTGATGGTGAAAGTATTGATTAATTATAGTAGCGCAGTGGAACAGCTCCACCAGTCCGTCTGTCGGCTTGTCCAACACTTTGGTCCACAGCAAGATATCTCAACAACTACTGGCCAGATATTCCTAATAAATTTGGTAATTCCCCTGACCTTTTTCTTGACAACGCTTTGGTCCATGACAAGGTGACTAAAAAATCTAATGGCTGATTTCCAAACACTTGCAGTGGATGTTCATTGTCCATTATTTTACCGCTACCAGCACCCTCAGGCCAAACTTTGAACGCTTTGATATAAACATTCAGGCAATGAATGAGACCCAATGAGATAATCCCTTTTAATTGCAATGTCCCCAGTGCCTTTCCTAAAACACAAATAAAAAATTTGTAGCCCCATTCTGGTAAAACTCTCATTCACACATACCAACTCAAACAGTGAAGGTGCGATAGCATGCCATTAATTGTAAACTGAACCACTACATACCAAGTAAGTGACTAAAGTTGCCCAGCTGCTTGACCTGTGGAAGTTTAGAAAGGTTTAACTTCATGCAAATGTTCTCTGGGCATACCACCGAAGAAAATGAACTACTTCGTCCTGCATCGGAGAAAATAACTGCCCAATTGGAATTCAGCATGTTATTACATGCTCAATGCAGACACACTCGCAAGCTTCTGGCTCATGAGAGGCCAGTAAGAGTGTGTAAACAGGGAGTAAGGACCCTATTTCAATGGCATAAGCCCAAAAACTGTATAAAGTGGTAGGTCATAAGTGCATGGACTGTATGAGTGCAACTGCTTGGTTTACCTAGGCACAGCTATGCTGTGTGCAAAAGGTACTGGTGGAATATAAGTCAAAGGTAGTGGTGGCAGCCAGTCACATTACTTGTCTCATGGCACTAAAACACCTGTACCAATCATGCGACTTCTAAGATCCAATATCCACCAAATCCCAGCATCTTGCTTTGCACTGCGTCATTTGAATGAAACTCCCACTTGTTTGAACCTCTCCTCCCATGGGCATGGCTAGTTTCAAGGTCAGGAATATACCAAACTGTCTGCACTGGTTTTTGTGCCACCATGGCCTAAGAAGTGATGTTGTCATGACACATTGTTGGCTGCTACCTGGGCATTAAGGCTTTTACTCTTGTTTTAAAAAGCTATTCCTTTGCTGCTAACTTTCCATAGCTTTCACCTCTACTAAATTAATTAAGGATGACATGGCAACAGAAGTGCCAGTTTGTTTGACAAAGATGTTATACAAATGCAATTTTGTTGTCAGAGACAATGACAACAAAGCCCTATTGAAATGCATTGGGGTTTTTGTTGTCGTTGTTGTTCAGCCTACCTCACACTGACCAGGAAACAGCACAGTGATTTTATCAGCAGCCATCAGATGTTCTGCCCTTATCTTAACAAAACTGAACCTTAATCTCCCAACTGCCCATCAATAGGAAACAGCCTTCACTCACGGAAAAAAAAAATGCAGTTTAGTATCTTTCAACTCTTCCTGCTTGTTTACTTAATCATATGTTCTTGTAACACTTCTAGTTTGATGTTTTTCTGAATAAAAGTTTAAAACCTTGACATTTTTGAATTGATTCCACTCTGCTGTACACCTTTCTTGCTGTGCCACATTTTGACGGTGTTCTGTCTATTTCAAACAGTCTTCTGGCTGTTCCTTAGAAACATCTATTTCTGAGTTTGAAAGGCATAAATAGAACTCATCAATTTAAAATACTTTTTAGTATGAATAATACAATGGACTGAAAACAGCCTTACAACCTTTGATGGTGACTTTTTTAATAGAAAGCAATGTTTACTTTGTGCTGCAATATTAACATCTGCTTTATAAAGGATTGTAATTGAAGTTTACTGGCTAGGATGTCGTATATGCACAGCTTATGCACAGCTTGGGAATCATAAAATCCAACTTTCCCATTTGTACATGTATTTACCATTTCATTGGACTATTCAAACACATGCACACATAATTACGCACCTAATTACAAGATTTCTACCTGTATTTGAAGGCAGCGTTTGTTTGTTACTGTTGGGACTGCTAATGTGGTGTAGAACAAATGCAGAAAATGTAGAAAATAATGAGGTTTTTGAAACCACAGTCCTGGTGGAACTCTTTAAATGCTACGGAGAAAGGACTCAAATATGCAAATGACCTCTGAGTTCTTACAAAGGTATTAGATGCATATTATAATATGGTTCATATTATCATTCACCCCATTCACACACTGATGGCAGGTGCCAACTGCTCATCAGTTGAAAGAAACTAGTCATTCACACACATATGCGGGCTGTGCCCTCGGGAGCAATTCGGGATTCAGTGTCTTGCCCAAGGACACTTCAACATGTAGGCTGGGGGAAGCTGGGATCGAACCGTCGACTTTCCGATTGATGGACGACCCACTCTACTACACGCTCCACTAAGCCACAGTCGCCCTTTTTATGTGTTGCCCTATCTTATGTGTTGTTTTAATTGAATACAAATTTTGGTCTGTTTATTTAAATTGTATCAGGATATATTTACTTCATCACTGTACTTATGATGTATATTGTTTTGTGGAACAATTATTTTACTTGTCCTTCCTTTATTGAAATTAATTGATTCCCTGTACTTCCCTGTTATAGAAAATACTACAAACTGTCAGCTTCCTTTTTAGTCACTCAGACCAGGACACAATCCCACAATACACAGAAGGGCTGCCCCCTAAACATCGATGATTTGAATTATCAGTCAAGTGCCAATGATTCCAATCTCTTTTTTTTGGCTATGTCATTATCCACAGAGCAACAGAGAGTTGTCTCCATATCACCTAACTGAAAACTTAACTGTAATGGAAATAAGGGAAAAGGTGATGTATGTTTGTCACCTGCGTAACATTGCAAAAATCAGGCACATCCTGTCTCAAAATGATGCCAAAAAACTAGTCCATGCATTTGTTACTTCTAGGCTGGACTATTGCAATTCCTTAATTATCAGGCTTCCTGAATAAGTCCCTTAAGACTCTCCAGTTGATCCAGAATGCTGTGGCATGTGTACTGACAAGAACTAGGAAAAGAGATCATATTTCTCCAATATTAACTTCTCTGCACTGGCTCCCTGTAAAATCCAGAATATAATTTAAAATCCTTCTCTTCTCCTCTTAATGGTCAGGCACCATCATATCTTAAGGATCTCATAATACCATATTATCCAACTAGAACACTGCGCTCCCAGGATGCAGGGTTACTTGTGGTTCCGAGAGTGTCCAAAAGTAGAATGGGAGCCAGAGCCTTCAGTTATCAAGCTCCTCTCCTGTGGAATCAGGTCCCAGTTTGGGTTCAGGAGGCAGACACCATCTCCACATTCAAGAGCAGGCTTAAGACTTTGCTCTTTGATAAAGCTTATAGTTAGGGCTGGCTCAGGTGAGCCCTGAACCATCCCTTAGTTATGCTACTAGACTGTTGGGAGATTTCCCATGATGCACCTCTTTCCTCTCTTCTCCTCTCCCTCTTCATGTGTATGCATTTTTATCCCATTACTGCATGTTACTAACTCAACATCTTCTCTCTCCCGTAGTTCTGTGCTTTCTCGTTTCTCTCCTCTCTCCTTCCGTCGCTTTCAGCAGGTATTTCTGTCTCCGGAGCTGCAGAGTCTGGATCTGTGGTTGTGGGCCCCTGTGTTCCGATAACAACAACTGCTACTACAGTTGTTGTTATCGGCTCTGTTACTATTATTGTTATTATTATTCCTATGACTGTCATTCCTATTATTATTTATTTATTTATATTAATATTACCACTACCATTACATTATTACTATTTTAAAATTCAAGGTGGTATTTGCATTGTGCCCCCCCGCCTCTCAAAACCTAACATAGCAGCCCACCATTGAGTCTGGTTCTGTCCGAGGTTTCTGCCTCTTAAAACAAACTTTTTCTTTGCCACTGTCGCCAAATGCTTGCTCATGGTGGGATTTGTTGGGTCTCTGTAAATAATATTATAAAGAGTACTGTCTAGACCTGCTCTATAGGAAAAGTGCAATGAGATAACTTCTGTTATGAATTGCTGCTATATAAATAATAAAATTTAAATTGAAAACTGTTTGCCATTGTTTCTGCCGCTTCAGTACTTAATACTAGCAAGATTGGCTGAATTACTCCTGAGCCACTGCAGACCCTGGCACCTCTTAATGACGTCACTGTAGTAGTAGTCACTCCAACTGACAACACTATTGGGAGCCAATCAGGAGCAGCTGACAGCTGAGCAGGGCGTTAGGATTTTATTATTGATTGATGATCAGGAATAAGGCTGGATTGCAACAGGCAAACTGTGGTCTCAGGTTCACTGCATGTCAGTTGCTTTTTGGTAATATCATTACTGGCAAATTTGTTTGAGAATAAAGTACAATATCAGTGCATTATTACATAACACTTTGGCCCTGTCTTGTCGAGGGGCCCAATGTCAAAATATTTCATACAACAGGCATTTTTCACTATTATACTACATGTTTTATAGACTAAGCGATTAATCAATTCATTGAGACAATAATCAGCAGATTAATTGATAATGAAGAAAATTTAAATTTTCATTTAATTACCACAAACTAACTGACATACAGAAAACATGGTACTAGGTAGCATTCCATCAGTAGTGTGCTGTGTGCATTGTGCTTTATGGGAACTTGGAGGGAACATGGACCCAACAGCAAATTTTGTCCTGGGGCCTCCAAACAGGTTATGACCAGCCACGATTCGGACACACACTATTTTTAGCCATGCAAGCGGGATGGCTCTATGGATGCCACTGTTGGTCTGTCGGTCGATTGGTCCAGACTGAAATATCTCAACTACAGTACAGATTGCAATGAAATGTTGTACAGACATTTGTGGTTCCCCAAGGACTAAGCCTAATGACTTTGATGATCCTCTGACATTACCTGTAGTGCCACCATGAGGTTGACATTTGAATCTGTTAACAACAATGGGATGGATTGCCATTAAATGTGCTACACACATTCGTGTCCACCTAAACATGAATTGTAATCACTTTGGTTTTTCTTCTGGTCAAAATTTCAATGTGTCCAATACTTGCAAAACCAATGACATTCCCATCAGCCTCAGCTATACTAAGATGGTGGACATTGTAAACATTGTACCTGCTTCCTCAGCATGTTAGCATTGTCATTGTCATTATGTTAGTATGCTAACATTAGCATTTAGCTCAAAGCACTTCTGTGCCTAAGTACAGCCTCACAGAGCTGCTAGCATGGCTGCAGACTCTTGGTCTTGTTTTGACTGTGTGGAAATCTGATGTTCAAAAATTCTGATCATTTTAGGTGCCAGTAAAGTCACTAAAACATGAGACTTGACATGCAGGCTGTTATAGTGTGGTACCGTTGCAGGTACACTGGACTGTAGTGTAACTGGGTGGAGGCAATAAATAATGTAGTATTTCGCAGAATTCTCATAATTAAATCAGTAATAGTGTTGAATATTTATAAGAACAAAAAAATGATATAGATAATGGAAAGCAGGAACCACCTAACTAAATAAAATAGAGAGGCTGACTGCAGCTAGACTGATTCTCAATTCTGTCCTGGACAGAGAGTGATCCCAAGTAACCAGTTCTCAGTTTGGGTCTAATGTCATTGCATTACCAGTATAAACCCCGCTGCACTCTGGGTGATTGATACCTCCATCTTCAAGCAGATGTCAGCGATTCTCTTTGATTGACAGCTTGAAATGACTTTCTTTACTCACCCAAAGTGCTTTCTGTCTGCACCCACCTGAGGATATTGAATCAGTCATTCCTGCTGCTTCCCCCTCCCTCCACACACACACACACACTTTGTGATGTAAAGAATTTCCTTTACTTTCTTCCCTTAAAGTGTCTGCTGACCTTCAGACTGTTATTTACCTTAGACTGATAGGGCCCTGTCAATAGAATGTCTGCAGTGTGGGAGTATTCAATTTCTATAAGCCAACCACGACTCAATTGCCGCAATTGTGGTTTTGAATAAACAAGGTCTGGAGGACATGATTGTATTATCTTATCTTATAGTGTTGAATTATTCCTTCAATTTCCTCTGTGTAGACACAGAAAGCAATGTCATATGGTTTGTGTAATTTACAGTCACACTCCCTGCCGCAGTAGCACCTTGACAGCACACATGTCAGTGTTGTGGCATCTCATCTGGGGTTATGCAAGTCGAGACCACAGATAATACTTAAATAAAGCATCGCTGAGAGTGTAATTTCAGGCCCTGAATGCAAAAGTGCTGCTACTTCATCACCCCAAGCACACTGTGGAAAATTGCCTAAATGTTAATCCAACTGTTGTACAAGCTTGTGACAACTCCTCTACCCCTCCACATCAACAGCAATCCTATTCTTTTTGTTCTCTCCTTCTGTTTTCCTAGACAGTTACTCCATTTGCCATGGTAACATTATTGTTCCAGACAGAGGCAAAAAGAAAGAAAGAAAGAAGAATCAGACGCTGAAGTAATTCAAACAAAAACCCACAGGATGAGTCAAGATTTAAGTGGCCATTTAAATTAGGTGTGAGGCGTTAGAGTGGAATGAACGTGAAGAGGCAGGTGATGAGGCAGAGTCACAGGATGAGCTAGGTTTTCAAATGAGCTCATCCCAGTTTGCCGGAATGGAAAAACAAACATAATGACTACAGCAATATAAAAAACAGAGATCTGTGTCAGGCTGTGTTTGAGGTAACCTTGACACATTGAGTCAAGGTTCATTCATAATTCCATTAAGGAATAATTTTGATATTAACATTAAATCAAATGGCTGTAATATAAAAGGGCTGCCACTACTGCTAACCCACTGGGAAATAACAGCCAACGCAGCTTTTAGCCAATTTAAGCTTATCGTTTGGGGTTTCCGGCCCATACAGACTGTATGCAGGGTCTTGCACTGACATTAGGCCTGGGTCTCATTTAAGCTGGTGCTCATCCCTCACAAACACAAAATTATGTGCATTGGTATACAATCATGGCAATCTGCTTTATCAATATTTTTATTTTAACAATGGATCAAATTACTATGTGTAAGGTGAAAGGGGTCACTCGTATTGAAAAACCCACAAAGTGCAAGCTGATTGGTTGATCCAATTTCCTGTCTGATGTCTGGCCCGTCGTCTCTGCCTCCTCTCTGTCACTATAAACAATATGCAACAACCAATGTGAAGCTTCATTTAGAAAGCTGCATTAACCTTGGCTAACTACAGTCAACAATTAGCCTATAACAGTGTAATTATGTGCTCCAGAATATCAAACGCAGCATGATGAAAACAGTACTAAACAGTTTAGTATAGGAATGAGCAATTATAAATAAATTATTAAAGCTTTAAAAATCCCATAATCATAATACTGAACAACGTTAAACATATATATATATAAACTGTAAACTGTTGCAGTTGATTCAGGGTTTAGCTGAATCAACCATCGTATCCACCATACTGGATTGTTCTAAGAGAGTTTTTTTTTTTTGCCAAGAACCTGTATCCTGCAAAAAGCCATATGGTGGCCTGTCAGATCTCCGTCACAAACACAAATAGAATCACTATGCAGAGCGCTCTGGCTAGCATACAGCCTAACCTAAACAGCTGATTAAATCAGTCTTCTGAGAAAGAACTGCTTGCATCACGTTCATTCAGAGAAAGAAAGAAAAAAATAGGTGTGAGAAAAAGTGCATAGTTCAACTCAGTCACTGAAAGAAATGAGTGCAGATACTTAAGCTGATGTCATCGCTCACTGAAGCTTAGAATTTTGTTTTTTTACAATCATAATTAAGAATAGGAGCATCAACAAGAACAAAGCCATTAATAATTATAAGAATAATATGTTAGTCATATAGGACACCACAGCCACAGACAGCAAAGGACCAGCAGCTTTAAAACCTTAGGTACGAGTGCACTCTATTGTGCCAGCATCCGATTTCAAAGAGTTAAAGGTGTTGGTGAGGAAAGTTGAGTACCTATTAAGCCAAAGAGCCTGATACATTCATCAGGTGGACAGAAAGACACCATTTGGATGCTGTGACAGAGAAAAGTGTTCTAACCTAGTACATGGTGGATTCCCCCTGTTTATGGAAAATAAACTCTGATGCTGGGTATTGACACTGGACACAACGTGAGAGGGGGACATATGACACATTGACACACACATATGACACACCCACAGTTCTGGGTAATAAATCCACTGAAGCTGCTGAAAACGCACGTCCTGTCATTTAGGACTGCTCAAGTGAGACATGGCCTGGCGCAGCATTTTGGGAAATAAACCATACCAAAGCTGTCCTTTTTGCACCTGTGTCTGTATTGACACGTAGAAATACAAATGTAAAATATATCACTTGTATTTTTAGCAGCTGTCTCAAAAATCTTGTTCTCATTTTGAGGTTGCTAGGGTTACTCGCTGTCAGAACTCAGACTGTCAGACGGGATATACAGTCCTCCAAACAAACCAACACAATACATCGGTTTGCATTGCCTTAAACAATGATCCATGAAGGACTTTCTGAGCAGGATGACATTGTTTGTCAGTACCTTCCAGAAATGTTACAAATCGCATATTACAAAAATGATTCAAATGACAGTCTTATTAGTTATGGTTTGTTAGGTTTAGGCAAGATCTTGGTTTGGGTTAAAAATAACTACTTTGTTAAATTGAGGGGATTCTTCATCACCATGGTTAAATAAAAAACTACTTGGCTAAATAAGTTAATGCTACTTCTGCCTTTGCACCTGACAGACACGATTCATAATTCACACGACAGCTATTCATATTTAGGCATTTGAACAGTTTGACTAATGGTGTTGTTTCCCTTGGGAGGACAGTATATCCAGTTAGCATTCCAGCTAGTCAGATACACCATGCAAATAAGATAACATAAGAGTTGTTGAATTACAAGTCCCGAAGACTCCTAAAGACCCCGGTCATAACATCAAGTGAGAGGTGGAGAAAAAACTGATGAATGTAATGTTGGAGGGGCTGCATCTGCCAATTTTTGTATCTTTCAGAAACCAACAGTCCCACAAGCATGCCCAGTTTCCACAGTGATTGGCCAGCCGCGTGGAGTTGAGAAAGAGGACGGACGCTTCTATTTCAAGCTCTCTTTTTTCATTGTTCACACAACTACTTCCGACACTTTTCATGTGTACAACCAAGTGAAACACCATCAATGCCTCAACAGAGACTGTCTGAAAGCCCAGGGTCCACGCACCACTGACTGATCCTGACTTGTGACTAAAGATACATTTTAATCCTATTTCTTTGAATTGTGGACAAAGAATCATATTGAAAATAGAGGAGGGCAGGGATGCAGGAAATCATTAGTTTGGCTCAATAAAATATCCATGCTAGATGGAAACGGAGCGCTGTTCTGTCTGAGTTATGCCCCCAAACAACTGCTGTAATTGTTTGGAGGCGGCCCCAATCGATAAAAGGATTATTGGCACTGACAACACATGAGTACATATCAGTGTGTGATCAGTGTCATAACAGTTCTAGTGCAACAATACATTACATTTAATATCCTCGGACTGCTATCCAGCCAGCGCAGGCCTAAAGCAATTAAAGGCAGAATCAATGCCCTGAGTCCAAACACTGTGACAGCTCTATTATCCCTGGATATAGGAGGCCTAGTGGAGTCCCATTTCTCCGCTGCTCTCTCTTCCTGTTGCCTGGTGCACACACACATTCTCTCTCATCCGTCTTTAACTATCTGCAGTGGAGTACACCGACCTTTCACATTTTCAGCCATTTTCCTTCTCTCTTTTTTCCCCAAAACATTCTTACCATCTTTCAGTCTGAAATAATCCCTTCTGGTATTTTCTTACTTTTTCTTAATTACCTGCCTCTCCTCGTTCTGTCTCCCTGTCTGTCAGCATCACTCTTATACTGTTGAAATCCACCCCATCAATGTCAGCCGCACATCAGCACTGACAGTGCTTTCATCTAATCACACTCTTTAATGTGCTCAGGCTCTTCTAGTCCTCTAAGGTACCACAGGTGAAAATGATTTTGCCTGCATTTGTTCACTTTGACACATAATACTTTGCTTCATCGACCACTGTGGCTACAGTCAGCTTAAAATTATCTTTCAAAATTACATTCCCCCACTCTTTTGCAGCCTAGCACTTAGGGCCCAGACACACGAAGTCGACCAACCCAAGAAATAGCTACCACTGAGGACACTGCGGTCATGTCTGTTTGTTTTTGTTCTGGGATTTAGGGGGTTTTAGCAACCTGGATGGAGTTTACATTCTCGTTAACAATGTCAGTATGTTTAGATACAGGATTCAGTATTTCTTCACCTGAATTGTATTCCTGGAGAGAGCTTTAAAACAGCATTTAGACCATAATGTTGGGAAATAAAATAGTATGGCTTTATTTTACAGGTCGATAATTTCCTGCTCATTTCCTTGGAAGTTTTTGAAAAGAATATTGTCATCTGTTACTTTTCGTATTAGGTGATGAAGTTCAACTCAATTCAATTCAATTAAATTTTATTTATATAGCGCAAATTCATAACAGAAGTTATCTCATTGCACTTTTCCTATAGAGCAGGTCTATACCGTACTCTTTATAATATTAATTACAGAGACCCAACAAATCCCACCATGAACAAGCATTTGGCGACAGTGGCAAGAAAAAACTTCTTATTTACAGGCAGAAACCTCGGACAGAACCAGACTCAATGGTGGCGGCCATTCGCTGCTGCCATGTTAGGAGAGGGAGAGAGAGAGAGAGAGAGAGGGGAGGGGTTTGCTGGAAGGGGACGCACAATGCAAAGACCACGTAGAATTTATTTATTTATTTTATTTAGTAGAATAGTAATTATAGTGTTAATATTAATAAATTAGTAATAATAGGAAAGATAGCTATAGGAAGAAAAATGTCAGCATCAGTAACAGAGTCAATAACAACAACTGTAGTAGCAGTTATCGAGCAGAAACACGGGGCAGCAGGGGGCCCACAACCACAGACCCAGACTCTGCAGCTCCAGAGGCAGAAATACCTGCTGAAAGCGACAGGAGAGAGGAGAGAAATGAGAAAGCGCAGAACTACGGGAGAGAGAAGATGTCGGGTTAGTAATATGCAGTAATTGGATAAAAATGCATACAGATGGAGAGGGAGAGAAGGAGAGAGGAAAGAGACGCATCATGGGAAGTCTCCCAACAGTCTAGTAGCATAACTAAGGGATGGTTCAGGGCTCACCTGAGCCAGCCCTAACTATAAGCTTTATCAAAGAGCAAAGTCTTAAGCCTACTCTTAAATGTGGAGATGATGTCTGCCTCTCGAACCCAAACTGGGACCTGATTCCACAGGAGAGGAGCTTGATAACTGAAGGCTCTGGCTCCCATTCTACTTGTGGAGACTCTAGGAAACACAAGTAACCCTGCATCCTGGGAGCACAGTGTTCTAGTCGGGTAATATGGTATTATGAGATCTTTAAGATACGATGGTGCTTGACCATTAAGAGTTTTGTAGGTGAGGAGAAGGATATTAAATTCTATTCTAAATTTTACAGGGACCCTGTGCAGAGAAGCTAATATTGGAGAAATATGATCTCTTTTCCTAGTTCTTGTCAGTACACATGCCGCAGCATTCTGGATCAACTGGAGAGTCTTAAGGGACTTATTTGGGCAGCCTGATAATAAGGAATTGCAGTAGTCCAGCCTAGAAGTAACAAATGCATGCACTAATTTATTGGCATCATTTTGAGACAGGATGTGCCTGATTTTTGCAATGTTACGTAGGTGAAAAAAGGCAGTCCTTGAAGTTTGTTTCATGTGGGACTTAAAGGATAAATCCTGATCAAAGATAACTCCGAGGTTCCTTACGGTGCTGTGGAGGCCAGGGCAATGCCATATAGAGTAACTATATCTTTAGATAATTTGTCTCGGAGGTGTTTGGGACCAAGTACAATAACTTCAGTTTTGTCAGAGTTTAACATCAGAAAGTTACAGGTCATCCAGGTGTTTATGTCCTTAAGGCATGCCTGAAGTTTAGTTAAGTGATTCGTTTCATCTGGCTTGATCGATAGATGTAATTGGGTATCATCTGCATAGCAATGAAAGTTTATGGAGTGCCTAGAGGAAGCATATATAAGGTGAATAGAATCAGTCCAAGCACAGAACCTTGTGGAACTCCGTGACTAACATTGGCGTGCACAGAGGACTCACCGTTAACATGTACAAACTGAGATCGATCTGATGGATTTAAACCAGCTTAGTGCGGTTCCCTTATTGCCAATTACATGTTCCGGTCTCTGTAATAGGATATGATGGTCAATGGTGTCGAATGCAGCACTAAGATCTAACAAGACACAAGTACAGAGACAAGTCCATTGTCTGATGCAATTAAAAGGTCATTTGTAATTTTCAGCAGTGCTGTCTCTGTGCTATGATGCTGACTAAAAATCCTCAAATAAACTATTGTTATTTAGAAAGTCACACAACTGATTGGCGACTGTTTTCTCAAGGATCTTAGAGAAAGGAAAGGTTAGATATAGATCAATAGTTGGCTAAAACCCTTGGATCAAGAGTGGGCTTTTTAAGAAGCGATTGCAGCTACTTTAAAGGAATGTGGTACATAGCCTGTTAATAAAGACAGATTGTTGATCATATCCAGTAAAGAAGTGCTAACTAAGGGTAAAACGTCTTTAAGCAGCCTAGTTGGAATGGGGTCTAAGAGAAGGTTGATGGCTTAGATGAATTAATCGTCGAAGTCAGCTGAAGAAGGTTGACAAAGCAGCCAAAACACACATCAGGCTCTACAGCTCTTTCCAAGGTTCCTGTGTTTGAAGACAAGTCAGCACCGGTTAAAGGCAGGACTTGATGAATTTTTTCTCTAATAGTTAAAATTTTATCATTAAAGAAGCTCATGAAGTCGTTGCTACTGAAAGCTATAGCAATACATGGCTCAATAGAGCTGTGATTCTCTGTCAGCCTGGCTACAGTGCTGAAAAGAAACCTCGGGTTGTTTTTATTTTCCTCTATTAATGATGAGTAGTAAGCTGCTCTGGCATTACGGAGGGCCTTCCTATATGTTTTAAGACTATCTTGCCAGACTAAACGGGATTCTTCCAGGTTGTTGGAACGCCATTTCCTTTCAAGTTTTCGTGATGTTTGCTTTAATTTGCGGGTTTGGGGGTTATACCACAGAGCTAACCTTCTTTGTTTTATTATCTTCTTTTTTAGAGGCGCGATAGAATCAAGTGTTGTTCGCAGTGAACCTCCAGCGCTATCAACTAGATGGTTATTTTGGGAGGGGCTGCGATTAGCATAGGAGTCCTCTGTTATATTGAGACATAACATTGAATCAAATGCAGATGGGATCGCTTCCTTGAATCTAGCCACAACAATATCAGATAGACATGTAGAGTAAGAATGTTTGCATAATGGCGTGTAGTCCAGTAATAGTAGTTCAAAAGTTATTAAATAATGGTTCAATAAAGAAGGATTCTGTGGAAAGACTATTAAATGTTCAATTTCAATGCCGTATACCAGAACAAGGTCGAGGGTGTGGTTAAAACAGTGAGTGGCTTCATGTACACTCTGACAAAAGCCAATCCAATCTAATAATGAAATAAACGCAGTACTAAGGCTCATTGTCAACGTCCACATGAATATTGAAATCACCTACAATAACCACTATCTGTTTTAAGAACTAAACTTGATAAAAACTCTGAGAATTCAGATAAAAACTCAGAATAAGGACCAGGAGCATGGTACACTATAACAAATAGAATTGGTTGTGTTTTCCAGATTGGGTGAGAAAGACTAAGAACAAGGCTTTCGAATGAGTTATAATTTAGTTTAGGGTTGATTAATAGGCTTGAGTCGAAGATGGCTGCAACTCCACCTTCTCGGCCAGTTCCTCGAGGAATGAGTATTAATATGACTGGGCGGAGTGGATTAATTTAGGATTTAACATATTCTTCATGACCCAGCCAGGTTTCAGTAAGACAAAATAAGTCAATATGATACTCTGATATTCAATCGTTTACTAGTACAGCTTTAGATGACAGAGATCTGATGTTTAAGAGTCCACATTTAATTCTCCTATTTTGTTGTGCTATTTCAGCATTTTTGTTTAGGTTTTTATGTATAACTCCTCTTCTGTTAACTTTAGATTTTATTAATTTAAGTGGTGAGGGGGGCAGACACCGTCACTAAGGAGTTTCGGGTGGGTAACTGCTCTGGTCGCAGAGAAGCATGTAGGACTGCAACTCTGCCTCCTGGTCTGAACTCTGAGTTGTCATTTTTTTGGTCCACTAATAAATTTGGCCAGATTTCTGGCTATGAGAGCTGCTCCATCCAAAGTGGGATGAATGGCGTCTCTCCTAATCACCTTTGCTGGACACCACCTCGACGGCGGAATGAAGACATGCGGCTAAACATGTCATCACTGGTCAGGTTTGGCAGGGGCCCAGAGAAAACTATGGAGTCCGACATTGTCTTTGCATATGTACACACCGACTCAACATTAACTTTAGTGACCTCCGATTGGCGTAATCGGGAGTCGTTACCGCCGACGTGAATAACAATCTTACTGTATCTACGTTCATCCTTAGCCAGCAGTTTTAAATAGAATTCAACGTCACCCGCTCTGGCCCCAGGAATACATTTGACTATGGTTGCTGGTGTCGCTAACTTCACGTTTCTCAAAATAGAGCTGCCAGTAATCAGAGTTGTTTTCTCAGCGGGTGTGCCGCTGAGTGGGGAGAACTTGTTAGAAACGTGAAGAGGTTGGTGGTGAACCGTGGGCTTCTGCTTAGGGCTATGCTTCCTTCGGACAGTCACCCAGCCTTCCTGGTTTCGGACGGCTAACAGGAGCTACCTCTGGTCGGTCCGCACCGGCTACTGGGGGCTGGCTAACTACAGCAGCTAATGATTCAGTTCCCATTGTGCGGAACTGCGTTTCCAATTCACTAGGCCTCGCCTCCAATGCTACAAATAAACTACATTTATTACATGTTCTATTATCACTTAAGGAGGCAGAGGAATAGCTAAACATTTGACACACTGAGCAGGAGAGAGCAGGAGAGTGAGAAGGAGATCACTAGCTGCTAAGCTAAAAAATGGTAGCTAGCAAAACTGAATAGCGTAGGATTAGTGAGAAAGTCGTTAAAAGAAGGGGAGAGCTATGTGTGCTTGAGCAGAACTAGGGTAAGTTTATAGCAGATAGTTAATCAATATAATGAACAATTATTATTGAACAAAATTAACTGTGATAAGCTAGAGCAGCAGAAATACGCCAGTAGTAAAACACAAACTCCGGTGACCGGAAATGACACAATACGCTTATCACAGCACGTCAGCACGTCATCTGCTCTCGACTGAAGCAAATTGGATTCAGAGACACTTTTTTCAGTCAGAGTTCAGATATTTTGAGTTTCTAAGCATTAGTTGAATTTCAGAGGAATTTCCTTGAAAGAACTGCTCTACAAACATAACATAACATAAACATAAACAGTAACTGCCAACATGGACATTTGTTCTGCACCTGCATTAGAGTTAGTAACTCATGCCACTGTGAATTGTGACAGCAAATTGTCATGTGTATATATATATATATATATATATATATATATATATATATACACATTCATACTTTTGTCCAACTGGCAGAGAACACATGTTCAAATAAATCGATGCTTACAAGCTTTATTGAAATGATGGGGGGGTTGTCTTAAAGTTTTGTCATGGTATGTGTGAATATTGTTGATGCCAGCAAATTCTTTTTGCCTGTTAATTCCTCATATGCTCTGTGTGAAAGAACCATTTCACAAACATTATCAGTCCATAGTATTTTACTTATAGAGGAAAAAAGAAAAGGTGGTGGTGAACAATAAGTAGAAAAGACGCATTATGGGTGACCAGATGGGTGACAAATGAAAGGAAACACCAACATAACCTCCTCTGTAAGGTGTTGCTCCGTCACGAGCTTCAAGAACAGCTTCAATGTTCCTTTTCATAGATTCTCCAAGTCATTAAGGGTTCAAGGGTTCATTTATTTATCATTATACAGCACAGGGTTGTACAACGAAATGCAAGCTGTAGTCCCTTCATGCGACACACACAAAAACAAACAGACAGAAAACTATTTTACATGGTGGAGTGCAGAGGATGAATTCAGTAGTCTGTGCCTGAGGGAAGAAGCTGCTCTGTAGTCTGGTGGTACGGCAGCAGATGCTTCTGTATCTCTTGCCTGACGGCACCAGGGTGAACAGGCTGTGGCGGGGGTTTACTGTCCTTTAGTATCCTCACCGATATCACTGATGCTCGGTAGGTTGGTACCAATGATCTTCTGAGCGTTTTTTATGCACATCCCATCCCAGTTTGTGATTTTTCCAGTCAAGATGCTTTCTCTTGCTCCTCTGTAAAAGTTAACAAGAACTTGGCACAGGAATGTTGCCTTCTTAAGTTTCCTTAAAGTGGTTATATTATGCTTTTTGGCTTTTCCCCTTTCCTTCACTGTGTTATATATCTTTACTGTGCATATAATAGGTTTGCAAAGTGAAAAAGCCCACAGTTACCCTCTCCCACAGAAAACACTGCTGCTGAACTGAAAACAGCTCGATTGTAATCCAGCCTTTACTTCCGTAACGTATCTATGTCACTATGTGACACGTGTCATCATGCACGAATTGAGCAGCTTCCACAAGTACACCTAAATATGAAATTATAATAATGTTAGATACCCTCCAGGCAGTCAGTGGGCATAAAGTTTTTACTGTGCTGTAGGGACAGCGCACAGTTAAAACGTTACCTATGAAACATAAATTAGTTACAAATGAATAACTTAACGTAAGGTCTACTCCAGGGTACTGGAGAGGAGAATTCGTCCGATAGTCGAACCTCGGATTCAGGAGGAGCAGAGTGGTTTTCGTCCCGGTCGTGGAACACTGGACCAGCTCTATACTCTCCATCGGGTGCTCGAGGGTTCATGGGAGTTTGCCCAACCAGTCCACATGTGCTTTGTGGATCTGGAGAAGGCATTCGACCGTGTGCCCCGGGGCGCTTTGTGGGGAGTGCTCTGGGAGTATGGGGTCCGGGGCCCTTTGCTAAGGGCTGTCCGGTCCCTGTATAACCGGAGCAGGAGCTGTGTTCGCATTGCCGGCAGTAAGTCAGACCTGTTCCCGGTGCATGTTGGACTCCGCCAGGGCTGCCCTTTGTCACCGGTTCTGTTCATAATTTATATGGACAGAATTTCTAGGCGCAGTCAGGGGCCGGAGGGTGTCCGGTTTGGGAACCACAGGATCTCATCTCTGCTGTTTGCAGATGATGTCGTTCTGATGGCTTCTTCAAACCAGGACCTGCAGCATGCACTGGGACGGTTTGCAGCCGAGTGTGAAGCAGCTGGGATGAGAATCAGCTCTTCCAAATCTGAGGCCATGGTTCTTGACCGGAAAAAGGTGGTTTGCTCTCTTCGGGTAGGTGGGGAGTCCTTGCCTCAAGTGGAGGAGTTCAAGTATCTCGGGGTCTTGTTCACGAGTGAGGGACGGATGGAGCGTGAGATTGACAGGCGGATCGGATCGGCGTCTGCAGTGATGCCGCTGTGGTGAAGAAAGAAGGAGCTGAGTCGAAAGACAAAGCTCTCAATTTACCGTCAATCTACGCTCCTGCCCTCACCTATGGTCATGAGCTCTGGGTAGTGACCGAAAGGACAAGATCGCGGATACAAGCGGCGAAATGGGCTTCCTCCGCCGAGTGGCTGGGCGCTCCCTTAGAGATAGGGTGAGGAGCTCAGTCACACGGGGAGCTCGAGTAGAGCCGCTGCTCCTCCACGTCGAGAGGAGCCAGCTGAGGTGGCTAGGGCATCTGATCCGGATGCCTCTGGGCGCCTCCCTCGGGAGGTGTTCTGGGCATGTCCCACCGGGCGGCGGCCCCGGGAAGACCCAGGACACGCTGGAGGGACTATGTCTCTCGGCTGGCCTGGGAACGCCTCGGGATCCCCCCGGAGGAGCTGGAGGAAGTGTCTGGAGCGAAGGAAGTCTGGGAGTCCCTGCTTAGACTGCTGCCCCCGCGACCCGGCCCCGGATAAGCGGAAGAAAATGGATGGATGGATGGATGAATAACTTAACACTCTGAAACGTCTTGCTCCAGTTCTAAGTTGTAAAGCTGGTTCGGGTTGTTCTGCCTGTGTTTCGGTATCTGACTCGAACATGTGCAGGACCCGCCCTACTCTGCCTCTGATTAGAATTGGATTGGATTTTAGTAGTCCTTACCTAGGTACTGCGCATGTGCAACTCCCAACAAAGATCCATTAGAACTGAGATGCCTCACTCGGAAGCTAAAACGGAGCGTTCAAGACACAGAGTGAAAAGAGGTGCTGCAGCAATGAGCAGTATGAGGAAAAAATGTGGTGTTTTCTGAAAATTAAACCATGTTAGCCTATTCTGGTACAACACCTTCCATCGTGTGGTGTTTTGATGATGGTGGTGGAGAGCGCTGTCTGACACGTCGCTCCAGAATCTCCCACAGGTGTTCAGCTGGGTTGAGCTCTGGTGGCTGTGAAGGCCAGAGCACATGATTCACATCGTTTTCGTACTCATCAAACCATTCAGCGAGCCCTTTTGTCCTGTATGGAAGCATATTTGTTTCTCCATTCATTTATTATGTTTTTTCTTTTAATTTGTCACCATCTCAACAGCCAGTCAGACAGCTGTCTCTCACAGGCTGCCTCTGCTGCTGATTCAACATGATGGGTCACATAAATAGCCACTGACAAGGGTCGACTACAGCCAATAGACAATGCCAAACACGCTGCCAAAGCTGAAAGGCAATTAGCCATAGATGCTCAATGGTGGCCGAATAGTGCCTGATTATCTTGTAGAAATGGTCAGATTTTACAGGCTAAGTCTCAGCATTTTTTCTGTAGTTGCTTTAGGGAGTCTTTTATATCTTTTGTCATATCTATTTTATGAGGTATTTAACATGAATGATGAAAATTAATCCCTACAAATCCCTATGTAAATTCTTTGCTATTTATTCTTATTAAGCCAAAATGAACAAGTGCATTTAATGTAAAATGTCATTCTAAAAGAATAACAGATGCACTCGTCCTGTTTACCTGTGCTGCTCTGTCTAGACAGTCCATCAGCCTCATGGTGGTTAGTAAGCTTAATGCCAGCAGACAGACAGGGCTGACTGATGAGGACGCTGCCTGAGGAAGTCACACTTCCTGCACAGTCCCTACATGTTTTTTTTGTCACTTCGCTGTCAGTAGGTTGCCTTAATGAAGAGTAGCAGGTCCTGCAGCCTGCGGCCATCACCACACATGTTAGCCTTGTTACTGTAAGGAACACAGTGCTTCATTTCAGTTATATTCAATTTAAATTTTATTTGCAGTATAGAGCAGCAATTCATAACAGAAGTTATCTCATTGCAGCTTTCCTATAGAGCAGGTCTAGCCCGTACTCTTTATATTATTATTTACAGAGACCCAACAAATCCCACCATGCTGGGATTGTAAACTAAGTCCTGTCCTAATAATAATATAATACATTTTGTATTACAGCACTTTTCAAAACAAAGTTACAAAGTGCTATTACATGGTTGAATCAGGATTAAAGCATTTTAGGACAAAGGCAAATCAAATCAGACATTACAATAATACAGCAATACAATCAAATAACACCCCAACAATAAAGATCCATTTTAAAATGAATAACAGGCTTTTTTGAAAAGATGCGTTTTGAGAAGTGATTTAAAAGTTGTCAGTGATTCGGTGTACTCCAGTCACGTCCTGCTCAACAGTCCATACAGCCACACTGACAATGTGATGGTCTGTGGTGTCCATACAAGACTAAATATAGCATTTCACAATGAGCAAACGCACAGAACTACAGAGCCGTCTGACTGATTGTTTTACTGATGTGTTCTCTAACGTCAGTTGTTTTATTCCTCCTGCTGTTATTAGTCTGGAGAATTTGTAATCTCCTGGCCAATACTAGCCATGATGTGTATGAGCATGTACAACTGTCAAACATTTCTACTTCTTGGTGGATTTGTGAAAGGTTTATATACAGTGAAAGGTCATGCAGAATGGGTCCGTGTCTTCTGACTGAGGGCTTTTTGAAGACATTTTTATTCTGATGTAGCTTTGATTCTGATTATTAGCAGGGCGTTTTCCTCAGCTGGCACTGGTCCTCACACTGACAACCTTCATAACCTCCAGGCTACCGCTGTCACTTGTTAGGTCCATCACAGAAAAGAACTAGCCGTTATATTCTGCAATTGTACTCTGTTGTCAGTCCCAAACTGACAGCACATTGAGAGGTGTTCCTCTTGCTACCTGCAGTACTTACTATTATGTCAGTTCACATTGTGCTTACATGGTGCATCTCCTAAATACATATGTGCTCACTGTAGTTGCCACAAACAAATAACTAATTACTAACTACACTACACAGTGTACTAGCGGTGTAATGCAAAGCTACTGTATGTATCTGTGTCCTCGTGGAAATGATAATGCAGATCAAATGGGCAGTTTCAACAGTGGAGAACTAGAAGCCAGAATAGCTCATTGGGCCAGACTGCCTGATTTGGTAGCTGTGATGGGAGGAGACCATTTGGAGTGTCTAAGATAAAATAAGAAAGCTTTTGAAAATGAATGTGCTCATTAGGTCATATTGCATAATTTAAAAACATGGAGCTTTAAAAAGCTTCTAACAAAAATGTGAAAAGCTTTATCCTCCAGTTGTATCCTCCACTACACAACAAATGTGGTGAAAACGGATGAAAACTTCTTCTGGATGAAGCTTGCTGAATGTCTGAATATTGAATTTAAAACGATCTAATATCTACTATCACCATTTTTGGATTATTTTTGTTTTTTGTTGTTTTTAATTAGTTTTCTTTCCATTTTGACAAATCTGCACCACCAATCATCTGGATTAGTTTTTAAACTGAAGAAAAAAGTCTAAATATGAGACAAAATCTGAAGTTCTAAGGACTGGCTTTAAAAAAAAACCTGATACATTATTCAGATCTGAAGAGATAATGCACTCGGAACTGCATTTGAATGTATAAGTTTTCAGTTACGCCCCTACAGTGCAAAGAAGCTGGGCGGTCATCAGGGGCCCGGGTCCCCTGATGGGTTAATCCAGCCCTGCTACTGTCAGCGATTTGTGATGACTTCATCTTGTCACTAACATTCGGTTATGCACTGTTCTCATACTTCCTTTTTCTTTCTACAAATCTGAGTCAGCTATTCCACTTCCACTGTGTCTGCAACCAGGCAAGGCCAAAGATCATTATGTAAGTGTGAGTTGGAAGATCAAAAAACTTTACCCAGAAACAGTTTATTCAGCAGCCATAGCCATTTTATTTTAGGTAGCATTTTAGGCCTAAGTTCAATATAGAATAATAATAAACAATAGATTAATAACAACATATGGATGAGTGGAAATGGTTAAAAGTAATTATTTCCACAAAATAAGAAACATAATAATAATTATTAAAATCTGGCAGTGGGCATGTAATTATATCTAAGTGAAGATAGGTGAATAAGGGACTGGAAGCAATTAGAGAAATGAATCACGATAGCCAAAAAAAAGTCCACTACATTAGATCTCAGCTCCTCAGGGAAAGCATCAGAGCCATGAGTCCTGCAAACTGGAACAGCAGCCTGCTACCATTATGATCGAGAGCTAGACGAAAAGCCATACTGTTTTCGTAATGGTATAATACATAATTTGCACATTGTATTATTTCAACCTTGTATTGTTGCAACACAGTTGTATCAAATCAAATCTGTCTTCATTGAAGAAATTATCATTGTTGACAAAAACTGTACAATAATAAACAATAAATATATCTGCTTACAGCTACATTATAGTGAATTAAAAGTGTAATTGTGGGAAGACGGTGTAGTCCCTCATTCGTCCAGGAGTGTTCTATTGTAGAAAAGGTTTCAGTCGTAGTCGTCTGGACACTGTTTACAGAATCAAGACGTTTCGGCTCCCATCCGGGAGTCATTCTCAATTGTGAAAAAATGGACCGGGAACTCAGAAATTAAAGCTACTTTGTGTTACTAAAGCCCCGCCATGAGGAAGGCATCTTCCTGAGTATCTGCTGATTACTCTGCCTACTTTCACCTGAAACTGACCTAATTGTTTCCATTATGAGTTCCTGGTCCATTTTTCACAATTGAGAATGACTTCCGGATGGGAGCCAAAACGTCTTGATTCTGAAAACAGCGTCCAGATGACTACGACTGAAACCTTTTCTACGGTGTAATTGTGGGAAGTCACATTACTCAATTGTATGTAAAGACAGCAGACCCAGCCTCGTGTATGAAAGAGATGCAGCTGCGGGATAGGAATTGTGGGATATCACAGTCATTTATTTCACACATTTTATTCTGTCTGGATGCACTTTGTAAAGCTACTGAGAGTAAATCTGAAGCCGAGAGAGAGAGAGAGGAAACCTAAAGCAAATACATAGAATGGTGTTTTCATGAGCTAAGCAGGTGTCATTGATGCAGCAGAAGATAAAATGAACTAACAGATGTGTCGAATGCATTTCCTCTCTCTAAAAACATTTGCAAAGCTTGTTTTGGTTCATTTTATACTGGCTAGCAGACTTCTTCTTCAGTCTTCTTCCTTGCCTTTGCCGGGACATTGCTGTGTTTCTCCACCAACTGTTGATCCACCGTCGGCAGAAATGTGTGTTGGATTGTTGCATGCTCGTGATTATGCATATACATCCTCTTGTACGTACGTGAGATACAAACAAATAGGGGGGCTGCTCTTGAAAACGTTCCACAGCACTACAGGTGGTCAAAAACTCCACAGGATACTTTGACTAAAATATCACGAATACTTCCCATTTCTACTGACCATTTTCAAATGGAAGCTATATAGTGTTGTGTTTTGGATGTATTTTTCCTACCTTTCCAGACAGCCATCAATTTCCATTATTTTAGGATCATTATAAAAGTCAGTTAGACCCTTGAAACTTACTTAAGTTGTGTCATCTATCACCGTGAACATCAAGTCTGCATTATGTTTTCCTGTGTTGTATTGTCATTGCATTTTAAGGACGGATTGATTCGAAATGTCTATAAACTATAATGTAGAACGAAATAATATAGACTTAATGTTCACTGTGATGGATTACACGACTCAAGCAAGTTTTAAGAGTCTGCTAACTGATCTTCAACAAGTGTGCCGAGTTAACATCATAAAAAACAAAACAGCTCGAGAAAAGAAGGCAAGCTATAAAACTAGATTCTAATCCTAAGTATATGGCTCATGGTGGGATTTGTTGGGTCTCTGTAATTAATATTATAAAGAGTCCGGTCTAGACCTGCTCTATAGGAAAAGTGCAATGAGATAACTTCTGTTGTGAATTGCTGCTATATAAATAAAATTGAATTGAATATAAAAACATCAACTGAGCAAGTTATCATGAAAAGCATCAACATACTAATTAAGAGCATCGCTACTACAACATGTACAGCTAAGATTAATCATGCTCGTACTGAGTTGGATCTGTTGGAAATGATTCCATGAAGATGGAGCTCAGAATGAATGGCATGAAAACTAATGGATCCTTGGAACAATAAACCAAGTACCTTCAACTAAAGGCCCTTAAGTACTGTGCCATTTTAGTTTTTTGCTGAATAAAAAGCTTCACAGATGTTGTGTGTTGATAATGTGTCTGTACTTGCACGCTGTTTTTCTCTATTTCACATTGTAGCACTATAATTCGTACAATCTGACACGTCTCGAAGTTGATACCGTACACATTTAGACCTTTAGACCCAAGTTTGCAGATGTATTAGCTATGATGAGACAGTGTAGTCCCTCATTCGTCCAGGAGTGTTCTATCATAGAAAAGGTTTCAGTCGTAGTCATCTGGACACTGGACACTCAAACAGTGTCCAGATGACTACGACTGAAACCTTTTCTATGATTAGCTATGATGGTTAGTTACAATATAAAGTGCAAATTGCTTCAGAGTTTCAACCTACAGAGGCCATTGCAGCAGCATTCAGTGTTGATGCATACTTTAGAGAATACCAAGTGTCATGAATGTGAATTCATATTTACTACAGACAAAGCAGAGCCAGTCAGCTACACAGATGCACCCACCCAAATTCTGTGTGAAATTTGATAACAAATTGTTACGGCTGTCAAAAACACAATCTTTCCAAGTAATTCTTTCTCTCTGTCTGGATGCAACCTGTCCTTTCCCTCCCAGCTAGGATCTGCAATCACACACATCTGTTTCCTGACATTTCGACACTGACGGAAATGTTAGACTCAAATGTTACATTGCAGTCTGCAAAACATGAAGGAGTACCTTAAAATATGCCAGTGGCCCCACAAACCTCACCTTTAATTTAAGAAGAGGACATTAAAGGGGTGACAGTAAAGTTACCAAAAGCTAACGCTACACTTGCCCAGAACTCCTTCTAGTTGAAGCCATACGTCGTTTTATTTACCAGTACAGTGTTGATATGTTGAAATATCCAATTTAGATAAGACGCTGAGCCCTCAGCCATTTTAGTGAAAATTCTTCCTCCTTGAGGACCAGCTGCATCACCGGCCATGTTAACTGCTGTTGGTGTGACAGTAGACATCATTGTTGGGTGCATTTCTGAATAAGTACTCAAAATAAAATTGAGCAGATACTGATCTCATACACTTTATGAACATGTAAAAATAACAAATCCTAGTGAATCTAGGCTGAATCAATATCAATTCACAGCTGAATCGAAGCGTTGTTTTGTTTTCGTATCAGATCGTGAATGTATATAGATTCGTATAGAATCGTCTGAGAGGCGGCAGTGCATGAAGCCATTAAAACATTGTATTCTTCCAGAATCTCTGGACTTGACAACAAATTGCTAAAGAAATAATGACATTTTTTGGAATAGAAGTTGATTGCTCTTTTGTCACATTATACCTGGGCAAAATCCCATACAAACGCATGGCTCAGGATGAAAAACTCTTTAAAATACTCTACTTAGGAAATGGCTGCAGCCAATCCCTCCTACAAAGGACGGCTGGACTGCAACTGTCAACGGAATAAACTGTGTGAAGAAAATAACCTTTACTTTAAGACTATGATGTGTAAAATACTGGAAAAAATGGACTACATATACTGTATGTGCCTATAAGATGTAACCCATCACATATGTCATTGAAAGACCCCTTTCCTGTAACAAGTATTCCTTTTTTGGAATATGTCAATTAAAAAAAACAGTTCTATATACATGTGCAAAACGTAATCAACCAGGATTGCGCAAATAAGCAGAAATACATCCCAAGCAAAAGCAAAAGGCTGCAACTCTGGAAGAGTATTCCAACAGAGCCGACATTAAAGGCATCATCTGTAGGCATTTGGAGAAGCCTCCGATTCAATCTGAAAACTACTTCTCTGAGTCTGACAGCTACTTTTGTGACACCAAATGGATTCAGTTTCCTTTTGGTGACAGTGTAACAGAAGGGTCAAGAACAACAGTGACAGCAACTGATCCATTGATTGAATTATCTGCAGCGGCTGTTAGAAAAAGGCAGATATGAGATCTAGCCCCCCTCTTGTCTGGTGGTGGATCGTCTGCACGGCGGTTACTACTGACATCAAAAGCAATAAAGTGACTTTGTTGTTTACGACCGTGTATCTGTGACAATGGACTCTCCACGATTGTGTACGAGGAGAACAAATATAATGCCCTGCTTCGGCAAGAAAATAACAAGTCTGTGTCCAATAGAAGAAGAATAGGAGTGTGAGTAGTTCAGGACGTTCAGATTTCCCACTAGCACAAAAATGTTTTTTTCTCTACTAATGGATATGATGGAGGTTCATGGATTGCTTTTCAGCCAAGGTGGAGGTTGAAAACACCAGTGATAAACCATTGCCCACAAGCCTACAAGCATCACATCAGGCAGCGGCAGCAGGTCCTATTTTTATCGTAATCCTCACTGCTGTATCAGCAATAAAATACATAAAACAGAGCTTGTGCATTCAGATCAACATGAAGAAAATAGTCAGTGTAAATAAGCCGATTTCCATGGTGTTGAAGTCACAGTCAACCTCCACCTCCATCATTACGTATGTATTATAATCTGCCTCTGCTATCAAACAGCAAGGATAAACCATCTCCTTAATCCATGTTTAATTTCCTGTCCCACTGTGATGTATATAAGCCCTTTTCTGCCATCGCTGGTCATTATCTGCTGCTGATTAAAGCACCAAAAGGAATATGGTGGATTATGGAAACGCTGTTGGTAAATATATTGGCTGCAGTAAATGTACAGACATGTGAGATCAGCAGTGACTGATGTGCCTTCTATGGACTTTTGTATGATTTTGCACTGCCCTCAAGTGGCCAAAACAACCCTCCATGGGGTTGAAAGATAAATCTGAGGGGTTGCGGCATGATTGATGGGCCAGGAAAGAAGAAACGTATTGCTCTGCTACTCAAGTTCCTTCAGGCCTTTAACAGTTATGCAGATGACGCCTAAGTCCAGACTGGCCTAAATCAGGCTAGTTTTCAGGCTTAGCTTCAAGTCAGGCTTAAATCAATCATTGTGCTTAGTTTATTGAATCCACTTGAATGCATTTCCTTGGTTTCATGATGATCAGTCAGCCTTCTGTCTGCTACTCTGCAAGTCCAATGGGAAGAACCGCAGGTAGCACTTCAATTCAATTCAATTTTATATATATAGCACCAATTCGTAACAGAAGTTATCTCTGCACTTTTCCTACAGAGCAGGTCTAGACCGTATTCTTTATAATATTATTTACAGAGACCCAACAAATCCCACCATGAGCAAGCATTTGGCGACAGTGGCAAGGAAAAACTTGCTTTAAGAGGCAGGAACCTCCGCTGCCGTGTTAGGTTTTGAGAGAGAGAGAGATATTAATATCAATAAATTAGTAATAATAGGAATGACAGCTATAGGAAGAATAATGTCAGCATCAGTAACAGAGGCAATAACAACAACTGTAGTAGCAGTTGTCCAGCAGGAACACGGGGGCAGCAGGTGGCCCACAACCACAAGCACACAAAGTTAGACCTTATTGGATTTTTTCCATCCTTTAGTTCCATTTAACATCTCATTTATGTCTCATAGTTTCCTGCTGTTAAATCACTACAAAACTGAATTCTGGACCTTTGACATTTTTAACAGTACTTAGGTTCTTTGGCTTCTACTTCAAAGGTGGTTTCCAGAAAACTCTGCCATTTTTGACTCCCAGTTAAACTTTGAGAAACATCTTAAGTCAGTTTTCAGTCATTTTCATTTAAGAAACACCGCCAAACTGCGTGCCCTCTTATCTTTCCAACAGCTCGAACAAATCATCCACTGTTTTGTCTCTTTGTGTCTTGACTATTAACTCTTAATTACTTATGCTCCGTATTCTTCTTCTGTAGCCCATCTACAATTAGTTCAAAATTCTGCTGCAAGATTACAAACAAAGACTCCACGGCGTTTCTGGTGCTGGCTCCATTACACTGGCTTCCTGTTAAATTTAGGCTTGAATTTAAAATCCTTCTAAGTACTTTTAAGGCGCTACACAATTTAGTTTTACCATATATTAGTGAGTTGTTACAGGTCCACTAGGCCTCTCAGTTCATCAGAACAAGGGCTCCTGGTTGTGCCCTGCTCAAAGTTCAAGACTTGTGCTGATCAAGCATTTTCTGTCCTGGCTCCTCAGCCAAGTTGCCAGAATAAAATGTAGCCATTTTACGTTTCTGCAAACCATTTACCTTTTAATGCGTATAATTCGTATCATATCAACATTTCTACAGTGCCTGTCAAAGGGAAAGTGTCGTAGTTCAGATGACATCCTCTAGGGCAGACTTTTTGTGGAGGCTGGGCAAAGGGAGCTGAACGCTCATAGCAGAAGTGTAAAGAGCAGTGCGGTGTCAGTTAGATATCGTCTCTTATTGCAGTGTGTAAATGCACTGGAATAAAAGGAAACAATACTTACTCCTGAAACACAAGAACACTACAATCATACCAATGGACCAATAATTCCTATCTCTGTTCAAGGCACCTCAGGGGTTTTAGAGTATAGCGTGATGATACAATGTTGCCAGTAAACAGACTTATGTACATTCATGTGAGCTCCTAATACTAGTTTGAAATGAGTCACCAAGCTAACTAGCTACTGTTAGCTCTCCTTCCCTCATTATGGACGAGAAGCATGGGCAGCATGCTTCATTGAAACATCATGTCCCTGCTTTGTCCCTGTCATACAGCCTGGCCAGTATACAGAGCTGTGTAGATGCACATGGGACAGTAAATGAGGATTTGTTTTGCATGCATGTATGAATCTCTTCCAGATTCTCCCCAGCGGCATCCTGTATCCTTATTGCATCACACCTCCCATGTTTTTTCCATCTGCCCTCCCCTCATCCCTCCCTCCATCATCTCATTACTCTGCAGCACATGGATGGACTCAACATGGCTGAAGCTGCCCTGGGTCCTACAACAGAGCCCTTTAAAGTTCCACATCAGGATTTCCTTGGCATGCAGAAATAGAAAAAAGACTTAGTTTTTGATTTGAATGTGTGCACATGCTTTTCTAAATATGTTTTACGGATTCAAAAACACCGGAAATCACATCTTCATGTCCGAAAAGCAGAGAAATTGCAAGGCTGGAGGAGTGTCATAATACCATAAAAGGCAGACCAAATTAAAAATGTGCAAATCCAAACACAAATAAAATCCTTGAAAGAGTAAAAATCTTCTCTGTGACCTTCAAATTTCAAAACACATTATGTTTGTATTGCGTGACAGTACGATGAGTCATTCCAGCCCTTTGATTTTCAAAGAAGAGAAAAGCAGACAGGCATCTGAATCAGATTTATCAATATGGATATAGCTGGGGCTTTTTTTCTGAGATATTGCAGAGTCGGCTGTCAGAGCTCCTTCTGTCATTCTCTGACACCAGAACAGTCAATCATGTTCCATAACACTCACTCCATTGCCATAACCTTTATCCTATGTTGCCTGTGTCCGTTATTCACCATTCACCAAGAAATAATGTGCTTTTAACATTTTTCTTATTCTTCATACAACTTAAAGCATTCGTTTAGTGATATTCTATATTCTTTCTTTTTGTCACTTATTGACCACGTTCAGACTCAAACCAGCAGTGAACGTATCAGCTAACAAGGCTTGTGTGTGAATCCATGTGATGGATCTCTTCTTCCTCTGAGCCATAAAAAATATTAAAACACATCAGCGAGCCGCTCTGCTGCACTGGGTGACATGTTCCTTCATCACCATGAACACACACACTGTAGTTTATTCTGACTCAGTCCCACACACACCGTCCTGCTGCCCCAAACACTCACTACAGCACCACACGTGGATTCATCCGCCGCTGGAAATAGTCCCCAACAGATGCACTGTTTGGTCTTGAACTGAAATGAGTTTTTTTGCTTGTTTGTTTTCCTGCTCCAGCATACAGATCTGCTCTGTGCATTACATTTCCTGTGCTCACTACCCAAAAGGGGAAATGTATATTTCATACATATTTTTTCACCATGTCATCACATCTGCATAGACAGAGAGCTTTTTTCATGTAGCCATAAAATCATTTCATTTTAAACTGTAGAGCAGTAATGTAGCCTGACTGACGGACACACTTGCAGCCTGCTACTCAACACGAGCCACAGAGTTTGAACAAAAATTCACCTATTTTTAGCTTAAATTAGCACATTAGCAGACATGTACACCAGCCCCCCCACTCAGAGGCTGAAGGAGAGGTATGACATGCAACAAAGGTCCCCAGCTGGAATTGAACTGAGGACGTTTCGGTTATGTGGTATAACGATCGGGCTGCCGCTCAATTAGGGACCTAAAAACTGCACTGCTAACATTAGTTTAGTTTAGGCTAGATAGCTACTTAGCTAGTCAGCTGTAACAGCTTAGAAACTTGTCAAATGTCAATCATAAGTCAGTTTTTGCAAAATGTTGTGCCCCTTATTCTTCAGCACAGCTGCTGATAAAACACTGTCCGTCTTACAGTTCCCAGCACGAGTTTGTCAACTGTGTCTCCCATGCCCAGCTGTCAATCAAACACGTACACCAGCCCGCCTCCTCGGCGGTTCGGAGGCTAAAGGAACATTTAATCATTTAAAAACTGTATAGCCACGTGCATTTATCATATTTTTTATTTTATGAGTTGATTTTGTTTTTGGACAGAAATGGTGAGAATGTGACGGTGGTGCAGTACGCCAGTGTTCCAGCAGCACAATGCAGTAATGCAGCAGCTTTGAGTGATTTCAAAGGAAGCCTTCCTTCCATGACTGATGACTGGAGTGGAGCCTGACAGTGAGCGGTCCACAGCCCACTAGTCGAAAATGAAAGCAGCAGGTGCTTTCATGTGTCAGTGCATGCTCACATACAAACAGCAACCTCCTGTGGAGAACTCATATTCACCGCAAACCATTTGGAAACCATTACAATCATTACAGACGTGTGTGTGCATAGCGGGGCGACGGGGCTGATGAAGGCAGTTACCGGGACTACGCCCGCTGCATCATATTGACTCCGGTTGCAGTTATCTCAGCGAGTGCTGGAGGAGGCTGCACGAGCCGCAGTCAGGCAGTGATGGAGGGGCGGAGAGGCAGACAGTAAGGCCACTCAGAGAGCGTGGCGGCCGATGGATTTTATGCTTCCTTGCTGTTTCACCCACTGGATTTATAAACTCACTTGTTAAGAGAGGTCAAGCTTGCTGTGGCTTGAGTGCATTTTGGTCAAAGTGCACCGGTGGATGTTTCATGTAATGGTCATTTGTATTCTGAGCGCAGGCCTCGGCTGATCCCTACATTCGCCGCCAGGCCCGGCCGAGGGCCGCCTCGCGTCATGTCTGCTTACCTTTTTTTAATTCATCTCACTTTTACAGACACATCATGCCACCGTTCAACATATCCCAGGTCAGGTAAATCCAGGTTTGAATCCAGCAGCAGCCCAGCCATTCATGCACTCAGGGCAGTAGTTGAGGAATGAAATGCAGTATGAATTTTTAAACAGCACACATCTGCGTCGAGTCTCCAGCATCATCTCTGATTCTTTGTGCTTGATCCAGCTTCGCAATTCATACTGTTAAGGTGTAGCTTCTCTGATATTCTAGATATGCAAACATTTTTTCCATGCACAGGAAGCATTAAAACATTGATTCTAAGCTGTTTTTACTTTTTTGCATTTATTCTCAACCTCGGTAGGAATATAAATACGCAACTGCAAGCACACCGAGTACTGGCTGAAAGGATCAGAAGAGTTACCTTCTCAGATATACCTCAGCTTTTCTCCTTTTTTTCCTTATATCCTAACAAAATCCCACACCAAATAGAATTACCAGTGGACAGGGTTGTAAAGATTCACTCAATAAATTGATCTTATGGCAAACAATCGGGTCGGATCAGCTGGATAAAATAGAGAGATCAAACCCTGAGAAGAATCCAATCCACCGCTTCAGAATAAGGGATTTAGGGTTTGAAACCAAAAGGGGACTTCACTAATTTATATTTAAATTGAAATACATGGAAATGAGGCTCTTTGTCCACCACGTGTGACATACTGTAGCCTTCAGTTATTACTATTCCCCAGAAGGCCGTGTTTTGCTCTTGCTATGCTTTCTGATTCTATGAGGGAGGTCAGAGCAGCAGGGCAGAAAGTCCCACATTATGTTGTCACCTCTGACTTTTATGTGTGACATCACACGAGTAGCTACAGATCTGATTGATATGTGATGGCCTGGGATCAGCCGAATACATGGTGTTGATGCAGATGTACGATGTCCAGCATTAAGTGATTTACAGTTTTTGATCCGAACAGTCGGCTGCTGTTTTGCAGTTTTGCTCACATGATAGAAAAAGACAATACAAAAGATGCAACTGCAACCAAACCCCCAAAAGGTAGAAATAGTCACCAATACCATTTTGATTGTGCCTTCAAGTCAGTTATCGATTTCAGTTTGTAAAGATTTTTCATCTCAGAAAGTGATTTTGCTGTTTTTAGATTACGATGAATAAAGCGCATGAATGAAACGAAGCCTGGAAGTTACATGGCACACTGTTCTTACAGCAACATACAGAATTTACCATGCAGCTTTCTTATAATGGCGGTGTATTTAACCCTTTTGTTGTGTTGACTTTACTTCCTCATTTTTTGGGCTCCAACTACTGTAAAACATAATGAAATGTTTGTTTGTTTGCTTTTCTTCTGACCATATTAAAACCCAAAATGTAGAAAAGTAATGAAGCACGTTTGATAAAGCTGACAAACTATGAGGAAATGTCTTATATGGGCTACGCATGAACAAATATAGTCCTTTTGTAGTTTTTGCTACTGCTACTGCTGCGGCTGTTCATTTAGCATTTTATAGGCCCCACCTCCACCCCAGCATCCGCCTGTAGGCTCTGAGTCTACCCTCTGGGTTATGATGGTCAAGTATACAAATATACTGTGTTTTAAAACACAATATCTATGCTGATCTGTAACGGTGGTACTCAACCTGGGGGTCCTCTAAAATGGTCACGAGATGTAATTCCATGTAATGCGATAGGAAAGAAGAAAAACCTTTTGCTCTATATATTTGTGTTCGACTTTTGTGTTATGTCTGTTTTTTCCTTGTGAATTACTGGATAGTTTATCTTTAGTTCAATCTTTAATATCAACACTTCTTTTAAGAGGCAGAAACCTCGAGCAGAACCAGACTCAATGGTGGGCAGAGAGAGAGAGAGAGGGGGGGCTGCTAAAAATGTTACAGTCTGAGCAAAGGGGAAAATCAGTCTGCAACACTAAGAAACATATGGCACCTGTAATGAGGGGTCGCCAGCCCCAGAACAGATCCTGGGTCTCTGAGAGGGGAACATAAAGTCTCCACCCACCCCTCCACCTGACTCTTATTTTCCTTCTGCTGCAGTGTTTCAGTGTGAAACGCCGACGTGTTTTCATGTCAGCCTGTCTCCCAGCGATTGCATCTACAACAATTAATGTGCAGCAGCAAATGCATACTTTTTGAAAGAGACAACGTCCCACCCAAATGATGCAGTCTCAAACGTGACGAGGACACGTTTTTAATGAACAAATCTGCAAAGTTGCTAAATGCTCACATTAAATGACTTCATAACTTAGAAACATGAGTTGTTCTGACTTGAAGTCTTTTGACTTGAAATGATGAGTTAAATGAATGTACTGCTGAGTATTCACTCAACTCATTTACTGTAATTACATTTCGGACGAGGCATGATCAGCATATCAGCAGACTTCCCAGCATGCATTATTTGAGGTTTAAAACTCTCTGGAGAGACAAGAAAACATACACGGTGGGACCTTGCTGTGTGTCTTTAATATATGTTATGACAAGTCATGGTTCTTTTTATAATGATGAAAAATTCAGTCCCCACGTCAGTACGCTTATATCTGAATAAAGTCGCCGGCAGCAGCCTCACATGTTGCCTTTGTTCTGACTGGAAGAAAGTGGCTCCAGCAGGAGCCGCTGCAGTTCTTCGTGTCAAATGAAGAACTGAGAAAATGTAAACACAAAGAACATCTTGCTTTGACATTTGTCAGAGACTTGAACAGTTGCTGATTCAACTCAATATCTTCCATTGATTTTTTTATTGAATTGTTGGGACCCTTTTTAAGTTGCATTTTTAAATTGAACCAGCTTAAAATGATTCACAGTGTGACAACATACTTCAATATGCACGACTAGTGACTACAGCATAATTCATGTTTTATGGTTATGGCACTCAGCACTTGGTTATGGAGAGGGAAAGACCATCGTCTTGGTTAAATAATATGAAAACAACAATGTCTTGAAGTCCAAGACAGGAGGAGTTTACTTTCTCGATATCTGTACGCTCACCTAGCCAGCCTCCTGCCGCTGACTCCCCAGCTGCACAAGCATGTAGCTCTTCTTTGATTGAAAACTATTTGGCCAGTGATTATATTTGCAGGCAGCAGCTGAGTTTCCTTCACAACATAGTTTGCGAAACATATTAGTAGTATACCAATATAATTTCTAGGAGACACGATCGGGGTGGCAAGTACACACTGTATACTCCTCTATGCAAGGACACAACCTCAGACTCCAGCCTGATGAAGGCGAAGTGGCCAAAAACAAGACTTATTAGGCAACAAGAGTTATTAAACAATTAAACAATGCAGTTATGTTTTAGCGATGCTTGCCGTGCTTTTTAAATGACAGAAGTGCAGAATACAGGCCCTCCAACAAACTCCTTCCCCTGCTCATCACGTACAATCTCCTCTTCAGATCCATAAAACAATGGTGCACAATTGATATTATGTGTGTCTGCTGAAAGCTACCTTTTAGCCTTTGTGGATTCTAATCTAAAATACCAAAAACAGACCCAAATCATGCAATACAACATCAACACTACACTGCACAACCATGTGTAGTCGGGCCCACACCGCCTCCGTTTGTAGTGACAAAGCTGCAGCCTAAATGCCGTGCAGAGTGATGAAGAGCAGCCTGCTCGTCTTCTGTAACAGCACACGTTTAGCTCCACCGTCACCGTCCTCCTCTCCGTGGAACTTTACTCTTCGACTTGAATCAACAACATCACCAGCGTAGCATATCCGTCAGCGGCATGACTCCTCTTTGTCATGGAGGTGTGAATAGTTTGTCTCTCTGTGTTTGTGCATAATTATGAACTGGCAGCATGTCACGTATAATCGGAGAGGAGAATCATTTAGCACTTGTTGTGGAAGCTGGAGCCAAACAGCGGCTTTCTCCACTGACGTGTTCCTTTCTGCCTCTCGTCTCTGTCCAGTGCAGTCTCTTTCATTTCATGAAATGGGCACAAACGCTGCAACATGAACATGAACATTATTTTCCTCCAATACAAATTAGATTTTGTGAAAACATCACAAACTGAACATGGCATTTTCTTGTTCTTCATCATGTAAAAAACCCACATGTAGCCAACTGCTCGCTATTGTCAACTAAGAGCATTCTGAAAAGTCTCACTCCCACACCTGCTGCTGTAAAAAGTCACTGGAGCAGCGAATGTGCAATAATCTGCTGGAAGTAGTCCGCAACAAATGCACTGTTTCCTCCTGCTTGAGTTGCGTTAGCTTAAAACTGCAGTGTGTGTGTCCCGTTTCGCTCTAACAGTCAGTGTTTCTCTGAACCCGACCCATAACCAACGTAGTATCTTTACCTAACCCCAGCCAACTAGTTTTTGTGCTTGAACCTATCCAAACCTTAACCATAGCTGTGAGAGTAGAAATAGGTTTGGTTGTTGCACTCTGCCCTCAGGAGCATCGTGTAGGAGCCGCTGACAGATGCCGTTCTGCAGGGCAGTTACATATGATGCATTTCATTACATTTGGGGGCATACAGTTCAAAATTCACCAGCTTTCTAACAATGACACATTTAAAGAAATGTTGATTAATGTGTCTTAACCTTATAAATCAATAAACAAATGATGGACGGATGAGATCTCAATGTCTTCATAGATACCAAATGTCTAAATTTTGGGGAAAAGTTTCCATTTGATGAAATAACGCAGCCATTTAGTTTGTTCTTTAACAGAGACAGTGCGGATAAAGCTTGTTACATAAGAAGAAGCAATGCAACAGATTCTGGATACAACTATTCAATGCACAGAACCGTGTGTGTGTGTGTGTGTGTGTGTGTGTGTGTGTGTGTGTGTGTGTGTGTGTCCACGACTGTGTCTGCACTGACATAGAGCTGTGAGGGAGTGTGTGTACATGAATACAAATATTTTGAAATCCATTCAAAAGTCATTTAGTGTTCACATCTTTGTTGTATAAACCACCGTTGCACATTTGAATTCAGAGTGTTTTTCTTCTGGATACAGAATATTTTTAATTTATATTTCACGTAGTATAAATGTCATATTATGAAGATGTGTAAAAGAATATTTATATGATATAATGTGGAATAAGATGATTGTCCAGCCTTTGAGCCACTTAAAGGGGTTTACATTTGGTAAGGTTCGATGCTTTCGTATGGAAGAGAGGAAGGACTGGAACTATTGGTGATTCATATATTATTAATATCTTCACCAAACATACACTTGGATTAACACCCTCCCACCTTTTTCGCTTCCTACAAATTAGGAATTGTGTTAAAATGAATAAATGAATATGAATGAATATTCCCAATTTTGAAAGATACAAACCTCATAACCAACATTGTTTTGACATGTCATCGGAGCCAGGCACTAAGGCTCATGTCGGCATTCAGGCTCGTTCTGTAAATTCAAGACATCGTTCCTTTAAAACATTATCACGTGAACATTACAAGACTTCCATCAGTGTCCTTCATGTGCTGGGTGCAGGTCTTGTGGGTTTGTCAGAGATGTTCCTCTGTTACTCAAACATACTGTATATGATATGACATTTCATATATGACAATGAATGCCTATCTATGTTACAGGTTTCACTGTCTGCATGGTCATTGTTGTATTGCTGTGTTCAATTCAATTCAGTTTTATTTATACAGCACCAATTCATAATAGAAGTTATCTCATTGCACTTTTCCTATAGAGCAGGTCCAGACCGTACTCTTTATAATGTTATTTACAGAGCCCCAACAAATCCCACCATGAGCAAGCATTTGGTGACAGTGGCAAGGAAAAACTTTAAGAGGCAGAAACCTCGAGCGGAACAGATCCTGGGTCTCTGAGAGGGGAAGATAAAGTCTCCACCCACCCCTCCACCTGACTCTTATTTTCCTTCTGCTGCAGTGTTTCAGTGTGAAACGCCGACGTGTTTTCTCGAAGTTCCTCTTTTCATGCCAGCCTTTCAAAGATCCAACAACTCGTACTTTTCATCCATGCATATTTGTATACTAAGACATCGTGCTCATTTCCTCTAAATTTCCAGAAGACCGGCTGTTTCCCACGCAGCATCTCACACACAGCCTTGACTCTCTTACCCTTAAAACTGCAACACTGCAGGAAAAACACACACGCAGCGTCTTTCAATTCACATAGCCTTCCGTGATAAGAAATGTGGGTAACAATGTGGCGTCTGTATCAATAGGCCACTTCGGCCCAACATCCAAGAGTCACGTGGGATCAAACCCACATCAAAGCCTGGCCCACACCACGATGAGAGCCCAGCAACAATGGAAGAATAATTAAAGCCCCTGACACACACACACACACACACACACACACATCTCTCTTCCTCTTTGTCACGGAAATAGAAAGAGCACCGTTTGATGTCTGTCATGACAATACACCAACCCTTCCAAATCTTGACATGCAGCTACCTGCCATACAATATGTAAGCAAGTCATTTCCATCCATTTGAATGCAGTAAACACATTTAGATGCGCTCATCCACTAAGCAGCCAATCATTATTTAAGGCAGGGAAGCTGTCACAGAGCTGTAATGCAACAGCAATACATAACAAAATGCCAAAGCGCTTCCAATGCACAGTTTAATGAGGCAAAATAATACAAGAATGTGCTTTGGCTGTATTGATTCAGCCACTTTTTATCCATTCATGAATAATCAGCCTCATTTACTCCATTCATCATGTAATTAATATCCAGAAAGAGCTCCTGGTTTTCACAGTAGCCCTTGATTAATGTTCTTATTTTGTTCCCTGCTCAGTGTGTGGAGGGATTATGTTAGCTGAAAATATCAAATCAAATATGAAAACAAATGGAGTTGTACATCCAAATATTGATGTCCTTATTGGAAGGGCTCTGCCTCTGTGTGGAAGCAAATCTAACATCACATGACGCTCTAATCTAACGCTCAAGTTCAAATCACCTCACTGCGCGCGAACTACCATCACATCAGGGCAGTAGCTTAAGGTCTGAAGGTCATAACATGTTGTTCCTTGGAAGGAAATAGGTCAGTAGAAAGTTCTACTGTGAGCGCCCGACACTGTGTCCAGGGCTGCTACACAGGAAGAGCTGATGACATAAGGCGCGTGTGCGTATTAGCGCGGATACTTGTTGGAAACCCTTATTCCCTTTATGAGTGTGTGCTTAAAACATAATGGCACAGCTCTTGATGGGAAAGTTCAAAGAAAGAAAGACAGAAAGGTCCTTTGTACCTCTTCAGCATCGTCGTCCTCCTCGCTGTCGGTGGGTTCCGGCGCTTTCACGAACCACCACTGGATCTCCAAATACACCGACGCGGTTCCGCTCTGGAAAGCACACGCCATTTCTATGTTTTGTCCCTCTTTAACCGTCATGTTGGAGGGCAGATCCGTGAAGCGACCTGCAGAGAGGGGGGAGGGGGAGGGGCGGTATGATGGGGACAGTTGTGTGATTTCTACACACAAAGAAATAACCAGGAATTAATCACTTAAATAGTCCGCTTGTGGCTGCAGTCATGAATGTGGCGCCCCCCCCATCATCGGGAATTTACATAACGCACAGTCGCACCATATCTACATTATTCGGACACTTTAATACGAGCAGCTAGGATTTTTATGGGAGTTTGTTTCTGTGCCATTGCGATTAAATACTAAATAAACTTGACTGTTCCAGAATGAGAGCAAACACAAGAAATAATAACAGAGTTTGGTGTGAGGCGGGCTGAACGCGGAATGGAGCCAACAGAGTGGTGGCGACGGTAGGAAAAGAGTGAGGATATCCGTGCATGCAAATTTGCCAAACCATCATTTAAATTCTGTGTAAGAAACTACAGCCGCGCTCTGACTGCGCGCAGGAAGAGCACACGGCTCCCCCACAGACTGTGGCCCCGCTGAGCCCCGCTGAGCCCCGCGCTCAGCCCCGCGCTCAGCCCCGCGGACAGCACCGCGGACAGCGCATGCAGCCGCTGTCCGCGGTGCTGTCCGCGGTGCTGAGCCGCCGGCGGCTCGCTGCCTCTCCCGGAGCCTCTCAAAGGAAGTTGGATCTCCTTATCGGCCACTCTGCTGTGTGGCATGAACGAAGCTCCTCCGCGCGGTGTGAAACGGCTGGATTTCAAACAATCACCAGTTGCATTTTTTTCGTCATCACGGGGTAAAACACGCAGCCTTCTTCATCTTTCTCACTTTCTGGGCTTATCCATCTTACTTCAACATTTCCTGTTTCCCCCCAAATAGCCTCCTTCGCTTTTCCAGAAAGGCTGCGCACTTTTACCACTTTCCCCCACCGAGCAGCCTGCGCCGTCAGGCGGCGAGCCGGCGCTGTTTGTTAGGAACATATGCAATTCTTACCTTCAAAGGAGAATCCGAATTGAAAAAATCCGACTAAGAAAACAAATCCAACAGTATCATGAGAGGTCCACATCATTCCAGTATAGAGGGGCTGCTTGTTTTTTACATCAGTGGAAGAGGGGAAAAAGACGAATCTCTCCAAAAAATCGCCTCCACACCAGCAAAGTCAAACAGCTGCTGGGCGAGAGCGATCAGACGGAGACTGCCGAAGGTAGAGCATGCTGCAGAAGTCCAGCCTGTCGTTTCTGAACTTCTCCTTGTCCTCGCTCTGTCTCTCTGCAGGAGACACTGCCGACTGCTCGGCTGTACTGAAGTCTGCGGTCTTCGTCTGCGCTGCCGGAGAGACGTCAGTCTAGGGGATCACTGTGCCCCCTCTGCTTCTCATCCGGCCCCCCCGGCTGTCACCGCGCCCGCCAGGTTCAACATGATTGCTTCTTTATTATTATTATTATTATTATTATTATATGAAATGTTTGTATATTGGGAAGTTTGCTATATTTTTTCTATGAGAGATGTTTTAAAGGCCCTCCACCAAACTTACTTATTAAACATAAAGAAGTGTGCGTGTTTAGTGTGGGTGTGTACAAATCTTGTCTCACAGCCTAAGAAGCTATAAAACAATATTGTAGCATTAGATGGGGGTGTGGGGGGGGCAGCGACCGGCAAGTGCAGGGCAAGCACAGCATGTCCTGAGCCATTAAGACAGGAATATCATTAGTCTCCTGGGCAGACTGGGAACACTTCCCCTTCGTTGCAACTGGCACACATTGTGCCACTCCCAGTATTTGCTCTTAATTGATTCAGAGACCAATCAGGGATCATCCTTTAGGGACAGCTACTTTTCTCTTCCACTAACACAACTGTCTGTGGGCAGAGGTATTAGAGTGGCTGCTGGATAATCCCTGCTCCCTGCTGTCATCTGGTTCTCAGCAGATTCACAGCTGCACTGCCAGCATTCAAGTTACACCTGCTTTTTTAAACAAGTATGAAAGAATGCACTGTAATGCACTAATGGTATAAACTGAGCTCTAAACAATTTCAAACTGAAAATCAGAAACAAATCACATGTAGTACTGTTAATAATAGTTTCTTTCTCGTCTCTGAGCGGTGGCCTCCAGTCTGTTTGTTCCTCCTGTGAGTCGCTCCTTGTTTCCGGTGTGTTCTGTTCTGCATTATTGGGTGGGCTACCTCAGCCTCATGTTGTGTTTGTCAGATTGAATTCATTAACAAGCACTGAAAAAACATGAATTATCATCCAGTAAATCATTTCTGTTTTTTTGAGCATATTTTTTATTGCAATATATTGTTGGCAAATACAATGCAATCTTAATTTTCCATTATTTTTCCAATAACAACAATCCAGCAGCAAACAAGAACATACAGGTTTAGTTATTCTTTGGCGGATTTCATATCCATCAGTGGCGAGGTCGGTCAAACTCGAGACCCGAGATGAAAAACAAGAGAAAAAAAGGGGGAAGGGTGGGAGAGAAAGGTGAGTAAAACGAATGAACAAATATACACGTCTCAGCGCTGGCCCCCATGCCTTATCAGATGATCGCTCCCTTCCTGCAACCAGTAAAATGTTTTATCTGCCAAGTAATGTATTATTCATCCATAACCATAATTTATACTGCATGTACCTACTTTGATGTTTTGTGTACCTTAGACCACATTTAACTTACTATGTACAAATCGTTTTTTTTTAAGGCACAATTTATCTCCTATTTTATTGCTTATGATGAAGAGAACAGACAAATATATTGTAAGACCATGAGAGGCTAATGATAAACAAAATAATTCCCAAAATAAAAAAAAATTGAATTTGTTCCATCTGTTTTGTTATGGGTCAAAATTGGTCGCATATACTTTCCTATGAGAAAAGTCCATTTCATTTCCAAAAACAACACTTCATTTTGGTCAATCACACAACAAGACTATGTTGTGTGATCTCCAGCAAGGTGTGTGTGTGTGTGTGTGTGTGTGTGTGTGTGTGAGCATGTATTACTTATGTTGTGGGGACATAAATCCGTCACATTTTCAGTCACATAACGTAAATCTTTACATTTCAGGGTGAAGACTTGGTTGAAGGTTAGGCGTGGTTTGGATTGGGGTTTGGGTTGAAAGGTCCCCACTGGACCATGCTGCGCAGGCCTGCTGAGCCAGGAACTAGTTTGGTGCTTTCTGTGGCCATATCGTCTGGGTTAGGGACAGAGCTCAGCTCCTTCTTAGAACTACATGTAACAGGGGGGAACTACCACCGGCAGAGCTCTAACTTAATCTGTAACTACAAAGAACAGTATGAGAACAGCTTGTCTCCATTTTACTTGCCTCAAAACATGGAAGAACAAACTAAATTAACTGCACACTTTGCTGCTGAGGTGAACGACAGCTGAGACCGTCTTCAGAGGCCGACAGTATCCGTGACAACACTGTCCCCGGGCCCTTTGTGCTGAAGTAAACGCACAGCTGTACCCCGTAGTTATTTTAACCAAAATTATAAAGGAACAATGTAGTTTGCCTGTTTGATCGTAATAAGTTCACATCAGATTTATTAAGTGATGCAGATCATCACTCAGTTTTATGGTCAGTTTGACTTTGCAGCTAAACGGAGGAAGAACTAAACGGACCCCGCTGTCCAGGGTTAGTCCACACGCAGCGTGTGTGTGTGTGTGTGTGTGCTGCTGATAGAGGTGTCACATAAACACTGGGGCTTTTCAAAATATTGCTTCACATTTGCTGCACAGGTGTGCTGTGTGTGAGACAATAAACTCATTTGCACCTGTTGAGGACATCGAAAACCATTAACCAATAACTAGTGTTTGTATACTGCACCTTAACAGGCGTTTAGAACAAGGTACTACATTTATCTTTGTTAAACATTCCCATGGATTCACTGTGAAACAACAGTTCCTTAAAATATGCTTAATGAATCCATCATTTCTCCCTGTAAACACCATAGATCATAGATCATGTGTCCATTGATTTGAAAAGGTATAAACAAAATCCTATAAAACACCTTCAATTCAAAAACCGTTAATTATAGATTTTAGGGAGTGACTTTCCCCCGTAATTTACACATCAATTTGAAATATTTTATTTATTAAATATCAAATATGAATCATCAATTCAACGTGTGTTATTGAGGTTTATATAAGGGGTTATATAAAGGGCCAAAACTAAACCCCTTAAAATACTTCAATTTCAAAATCCTGTCAATAACAAAGTATGTAGATTTTAAGGACTCAAGACCTTCCCTTTAATTTACACATTAATTTGAAATTTTATTATTATAAATTACTTATAAAGTTAAGGTGTTATTAAGGAATTAGGCAGTATAGCAATATTTGAATTTTCACCTTATTTGAAAAACATCTGCAGATAATCTGTTAAAACTATTTTATTTCAACCCATCAGTTTATCTATTAATGCCTATACATCCCTTTTGTATTCCTTCCTTCCTAGTGTTACTTTTGTGTTCTATTTTATTTCCTATTTTATTGTTTATATTCTATTATATTTGAACATCTGTTTTTACGTTTTCTGCGTGTGTAGCATGGATTTCATGCATTTCATTGTGCAATCCTGTATTGTAAGGCAATGCAAGTTTATTTGTATAGTTTCTTTGTATTTCAACAACAAGGCAATTTAAAGTGTATTTGTCATTGAATGACAACTGAACCTGAACCTGACCCTGAAACCTAGTGCTGTGGTCCACTCCTGCTTCTGATCACGTCAAAATCAGATGTTAATGTCTGAGCGGCTCGGAGGAATGAGGGCTCTCACAGACTCTTCAACATATTGGCAGAAAATGCACAGTAATGCTGACTTTTTCAAGATGAGGTTTGTCTAAAAAGTTTCTGTGTAACAATATTGTATTCAGTGGTTTCACAGGCTACTAGGGCAAGATTCTTGTGAGTCCAACCTTTAATTGCAAATGGAAACAAACCAAACTAAACAGTAAGCTTTTCCATTCTGGTTCAGATCGACGAAAATCAACCCTCCAAGTGATCACACTCCTGAGGAGAGAAGTTACAACAAAGAAACTGCAGAGCACATAATGCCTTTTCCTCCTGAAAGAATTATTTCTGATCTAGACAACAGCTATCTGACTCATCAATAGTGTAGCAGATTTAGTTTTTCACATCTTTTTATTTAAACAGATACATTGTAAGAAATAGAAAAGTCACGTGTTTCTCCACGAGAAATAAAAGAATAACAGTTCATTTATACAGATTCATTTCTCATTAAATTATTCTGATGGAAGACACATTATATCTCCACTTTTCTTGTTAAGAAAGATTATTAATTCAGTGATTTACAGTAGTTTCCAAATTCAACAGAAATATTGGAAAATGGGGATTCACATGTATGAATATAAAATGTAACATAAAACAGAATTTTGATTCTTATTTTTCTTTACTGGATATGATCAGTCTGTCTTTATTTAGAACCTATGTACCACAATCCTTTAAAGTAACTGTAATTAAATCGCTTCTTAAAAAGCCCACTCTTGATGCAGGGGTTTTAGCCAACTATAGACCTATATCTAACCTTCCCTTTCTTTCTAAGATCCTTGAGAAAACAGTTGCCAATCACTTGTGTGACTTTCTACATAACAATAGTTTATTTGAGGATTTTCAGTCAGGATTTAGAGTTCATCATAGCACAGAGACAGTACTGGTGAAAATTACAAATGACCTTTTAATTGCATCAGACAATGGACTTGTCTCTGTACTTGTCTTGTTAGATCTTAGTGCTGCGTTCGACACCATTGACCATCACATCCTATTACACAGACTGGAACATGTAATTGGCATTAAGAGAACCGCACTAAGCTGGTTTAAATCCTATCTATCAGATTGATCTCAGTTTGTACATGTTAACGGTGAGTCCTCCGTGCACGCCAAAGTTAGTCACAGAGTTCCACAAGGTTCTGTGCTTGGACCGATTCCATTCACCTTATATATGCTTCCTCTAGGCAGTATTATTAGGAAGCACTCCATAAACTTTCATTCCTATGCAGATGATACCTAGTTATGTCTATCGATCAAGCCAGATGAAACTAACCAGTTAACTAAACTTCAGGCATGCCTTAAGGACATAAAGACCTGGATGACCTGCAACTTTCTGATGTTAAACTCTGACAAAACTGAAGTTATTGTACTTGGTCCCAAACACCTCCGAGACAAATTATCTAAAGATATAGTTACTCTAGATGGCATTGCCCTGACCTCCAGCAGTACCGTAAGGAACCTCGGAGTTATCTTTGATCAGGATTTGTCCTTTGACTCCCACAGGAAACAAACTTCAAGGACTGCCTTTTTTCACCTACGTAATATTGCAAAAATCAGTCACATCCTGTCTCAAAATGATGCCAAAAAATTAGTGCATGCATTTGTTACTTCTAGGCTGGACTAGTGCAATTCCTTATTATCCAGCTGCCCAAATAAGTCCCTTTAGACTCTCCAGTTGATCCAGAATGCTGCGGCATGTGTACTGACAAGAACTAGGAAAAGAGATCATATCTCTCCAATATTCTGCACAGGGTCCCTGAAAAATTTAGAATAGAATTTAAAATCCTTCTGCTCATCTGCAAAGCTCTTAATGGTCTGGCACCACTGTATCTTAAAGATCTCATAATACCATATTACCCCACTAGAACACTGCACTCCCAGGATGCAGGGTTACTTGTGGTTCCTAGAGTCTCCAAAAGTAGAATGGGAGCCAGAGCCTTCATTTATCAAGCTCCTCTCCTGTGGAATCAGGTCCCGGTTTGGGTTTGGGAGGCCGACACCATCTCTACATTTAAGAGTAGTCTAAAGACTTTCCTCTTTGATAAAGCTTATAGTTAGGACTGGCTTGGGTGAGCCCTGAACCATCCTTTAGTTATGCTGCTATAGGCCTACACTGCCGGGAGACTTCACATGATGCACATCTCTCCTCTCTCCTCCTCTCCCTCTCCGTCTGTATGCATTTTTATCCCATTACTGCATATTACTAACTCGACATCTTCTCTCTCCCGTAGTTCTGTGCATTCTCGTTTCTCTCCTCTCTCCTTCTGTCGCTTTCAGCAGGTATTTCTGCCTCCGGAGCTGCAGGGTCTGGATCTGTGGTTGTGGGCCACCTGCTGCCCCCGTGTTCCATCTCAACAACTGCTGCTACAGTTGTTGTTATTGGCTCTGTTACTGATGCTGACATTATTCTTCCTAAAGCTGTCATTCCTATTATTACAAATGTATTAATATTAACACTACAATTACTGTTCTACTATATAAAAAAAAATTAAATTCTATGTGGTCTTTGCAATGTGCCCCCTATCCAGCCACCCCCCCTCCTCCAAATCCCGCCCCGCCCCTCTCTTTCTCTGTCTCTCTCTCTCTCTCTCTCTCTCAAAACTTAAGATGGCAGCGGCGGATGGCCCACCATTGAGTCTGGTTCTGTCAGGTTCTTGCCACTGTCGCTAAATGATTGCTCATGGTGGGATTTGTTGGGTCTCTGTAAATAATATTATAAAGAGTACGGTCTAGACCTGCTCTATAGGAAAAGTGCAATGAGATAACTTCTGTTATGAATTAATTATATTATATAAATAAAATTGAATTGAATTTTTAAATTGTGTAATTAAATATTCTGTTTGAGTCAGAATGCTGCAGTTTGTCCTACACTGAAGAAAGAATACTTTTCTTCATTTTGCAAAAACTAATATCTTAACTAATTTCGATATATTATGATGACTTTTTGATATCTTTTTTAATCAATCTTTGCAAATCTCTGTACATAGTGAGACACTGCATTAGCTGTAAATCTCCTCTAGGAGAATCACTAACTATCATGCAAAATAAAAATATTTCATGATCTGAGAAAGATCTAAGACATTCTTGACAGACAACAATCTGGGAGCTCTGCTGTGAAAACAAGAAAGTATCTCCTAGACAGAATCCCAATACTCTGCTACATCATATCGTATTTGTTTGATTAAAGGATTGACTCAGTGTTGGGTTATGAGCAAACAAACCATAACACCAAACTAGAGCCACAGTGTTCTAGGTAACAGCTCAAACACATGATCACGATTTGGTTACTGTTCCTGATGTTGTCTTTACACTGTGTTTTGTTTTTCCAACTAAAGAAGAAAAACAACTGAATCTGTTTGTTGAAACGACTAAATATGACAGACAGTATATTTACCTATAGCAGCTGTGTGAATGACTCTTGGTGTCATGAGCAAAGGCGGAAGTAGCACCACAAAACCTAAGGATAAATTTACCCACTAAAGAGCCCTAGGGCAAGAAGGAGGTGTGGACCCCTACTGACCTGATACACAAATCATGGCTGGAATAGTGTTGTGCGGCTCGGTCCGACCCTCTTTGTGTGTTTCCCATTCACAGAGCCAGGGCTGTGTACACACACCAGAGTTTTTTTTTTAGCACACTCAGAATGGACAGCTAGCTGACCGTGAGGAGATATTCACTGAATTTGACAAAAGACATGTATTGGATTAGAATCGCATACCCCACCATTAACTTTAGCGGTGGCAGATGAGAAAACATTCATGTGAATCATTTTTAACTGTGATATGTAACCTTTGTCATTTTAAAGGGAGTAAGAAATGACATATTTTGTGATTTAGTTTGGAGGCCGGACTGCATCTATTATCGATGACACTGAATTCATGTCCTCTGTATTTTTTGGGGGCCAACTATGTTTTTAGCATCCGTTTTCGTTCTACATTAACAAATTTAACTGCCATAAATTCAATCTATTACTACTTTTAGGCCAACACAACTCAAAGTATGTAGAAGGCTTCAAACTTGTTGACCTTCATGGTGCAAAATAAAATTTACAGGCAATATAAAAGACCAATTAACTGAATAAATAAAACATTTTACAGACTTTCATTTTTATGGGTTCCGGGAAGTAGAAGGGATTGGCTACTGTCTTGTTTGGAGGACTTTGAACATTCATATCTGCAGTGTTGTATGTTTTGGTGTGTTGGTGTTCAGTAGCTGCAGACACTGTAAATAATATTATAAAGAGTTCGGTCTAGACCTGCTCTATGGGAAAAGTACAATGAGATGTTGCTGTTATGAAATGGCGCTATATAAATAAAATTGAATTGAAGTGATCATTAGGAAAAAAGAAAAACCTTTAAAAATAAGCAGTGTCACCTCTGCTGCAGCAGACCTCAGTGCATCTCTACTGTCAAGCAATGCCATCTGCCCTGCCAGTACAATAGCCATTAGGCAGTGAAACCACATTTTAGCTGGTTCCATGCCAGCATCCATTTTGTCAGCCTGCACACTCTATGAGGCTCGCTGAGTGCAACAGAGTGCATCAAAAAATAATTAAACGCTTTTTCCAGGGTGATGATGCAAGCAGTAATTAATTGCCTTTGCATCCAGTAATGTTCATTAATGTGACTGCCACAATAATAATACTTTCTGCCAAACTGTCTCATCTCTCATTATCTTGTTTCCCAAGGTTTTATGGTTATAATATCTGCTTGTGGATAACAACTAGCATATCAATGAGGCCCAAAGCCCCTAATAGGCAGTGTAGTAGTGTACAGTGAGCAATATCAACAATTTTTGTGTGTATAGTGTACACGAGGAAGGTATTAACATACAATTAAAATTTGAAAAATGAAATTGTAGTTCATCTGAATTTACCTAAACTGCTTATTTTGTGCTTCACTGCTCTAATCTTTTTTTTTAAGGTGTATGGTTTTCAGTTCTTCTTATCATCATCAACCTCCCAGCAGTGTCACATCCTTCCTGAAGCAGCCTGATGTCAGAATGATGCAGCTTTGGTGTTTGAGCAGTGTGAGAGGTGTATGAGACGAGCCTGTAGTGTCTCTTTACCTTTGATGCAGGGAGAATGTCATTTATGAAAGAACTAGTTGAGCTGAGTCTGCGTGTGCAATACAAGATAAAAGCCAATGAACTGTTGATCTCTGTGGGGGATTACTATTTTTTCTTTTATAATCAGGTCAGAGGTCAGGGTCAGCTACAAAATGCCACCACTGAGGAACAAGGGATTTGACTTGTGTTTGGCTTTAGTCAAGTTATGGGCAGCAGGATTGTGTATGTGGGATTGAGTCAAAATGTCACCCAGTGTGGCTCCCTGATGTGTTTTTAATAGTTTTTGGACAACAATGGAGCTCTATGCCGCAGAGGAAAAAGATATATCAGGCTTTGATACGCACTTGATACTTGTTAGTAGATACATTCAGATTTGGTTTGGGATTTGGGAAACCTACTAGTGCAATGCATGTTCAAAACGGGCCTGTTCGGAATGGACCAATTGCTTGGCCACCGGTATTGCTGCTTGCAGCTTTCTTGAAAATCGCTCATCCAAACAACTTCACACTCGACACTGCACTTCCTCGGGTCCTCAGCAATACACCCCCCAAGTGTGAAGTCAATCGGATGAACGGATGTCAAGAAAATGGAAGGACATACATACATACATACATACAGACACAGAGACTCCATTCCATTTTAGTTACTAGTGCAGTGCCCGTTGAAAACATGTCTATTCAGAACGGGCTGATTGCTTGGCATTAAAAATGTCAAAATTAAAAAAACTTGATTATAGACTAACAATATCAGCATTTGCGTGAGATGCTTAATGAAAAGCCCTGCCAATAAAATCTAGAAGTTTTTCATTCAGACGTAACAGTGAATGAATTAAATCTTTACCGCTATATCATTACTATTGGTGGTCTGCTGTCGAGTGGAGGAGGAGGAGGCACCAGAGGGAAGAGGTGGAGTGGAAGGTGAGCCACATAATGTAGTGTGGAGGGTAGTGGGGAAGATGGGGCAGTCTCATCACCTAAACTGAAAGGGGAAAATTTGATTTTTTTTGTAATTCTCATTTATTTCATTTAATAATAATTCACAATAAGGGCTTATGTCAATTTTCAATAATGTATTAGTTTGACATAGCTGGATACAGACAGACAGACACACACATACACACACACACACACACACACACACACACACACACACACACACACACACCCCTTCAGTCCTTAACATCTGAGTCAGCAAGCTTCTGTTCTCGTATCATGTGATCGCATACATTGTCAATCGTCCCATTTTACTGTTTTTGCCACTGTCCACTCTATATATACGACACTTATTGCATATCTGGCGGTTCTGGAAGAGGGATTGGTTCTCTGTTTTGTGAGGTTTGACCTGTGGTGTTTTCCCCTATCCAAATCAAGGGCCTAAGCATAACGGGTATTGTATGTTAAGTTCTCTGTTTGTCATATGCACAGCAATTACAGTGAAGCAGTCATTGGCAGTGAAATTCTTTTCCTCAGGCTCCTTCCAGCAATGCTCATACAGTATGTATAAAAAGAAAATCACGGAAATAAAATGATAAAAGAGAATCCAAGACAAAGACATAAATAGTGCAGAAGTCAAAATATAGGAATAATAATGTAATAATATATATATATATATATATATATATATACAAAATACTGAGGTAGACTGGTGTACAGTAGTGATGAAATGAATGAACTGTAATGTAGACAGGTAATGCACATCCTTTTGAAGGATTTGCACACATCTACCCTGGATATAAGTGGGCAGAGGTCCTGGGCCTTTGGTACCTCCTCAACCTTCTCAAAGCGTGCATAGAAGGTGTTCAGTCCATCTGAGAGATGCAGACATTATGTCAGCACTGCTGGTTTTCCTTTTGTAGTCTGTGATAGTTCTTAGTCCAGACCACATGTTTCTGGTGTTGGAGCCCTGATAGTTAGACCCTGTATTGTCTCTTAACAGTGCTAATAGCTCTCCGGAGCACATACCTGGACTTCCTGTATTCATCCAAATCACCCAAGTTGTAACCATGACCCATGACCTTGGCGCATACAGCAAATTTGTGATTTGTCTATATGAATGAAAATGACTTGACTTGAGATAAATCCCAGGACACAAAAGGACCCACTGTTTTCTGTCATAGGGCTGCACATTAATGACCCATGAGGCCTGATTGATTGAATGCAGGGTTGTAGACGGTAATTGCTCTCAACTTCTTTCACACAGCTGACCTTTGTCAAATCAGATATTTGTGTGGAATCAGTATATTGTGAAAAGCCCTCTCTCCCAGTCCTTGATCTTATCAACAATGAGTGAGGCAAACACTATCAGTGATGAGGGAAACCTGCAAGCCTCTCTCTGGCTATAATGCAAAGCCAGTCACACATCAATGAAAACATCTCATCAAACATTTATGCTATCAGCTCCGCAGTAAATCCATTTGAATGCTCCGAGCCCCAGGTATAATTACAATGCATGATGATAAATAATCTCTTCAGCAAAGTTAGAGGGACACATTCAGGCATTATGTTTCCCCCAGCCAATGTATGTGATGAGGTAATTAATAGCAGCATGAAAATCATGACACAATTGCTCTGCTAATTACCTGCCTCACCATGGTGGATTTCAGCAAGCCCACTACATTTTTGACAGTTTGATGCTGTAAACCTGTTAATCTCTGGACGTCTACCCTTATCATATGTAAAATGTATAAAATCATATATTTGTGGGGCGCCCCGGTAGCTCACCTGGTCTGAGTCCTTACTGCAGTGGCCTGGGTTCAAATCAAGCCCACAGCCCTGTGCTGCATGTCATCTACTCTTGCTCTCCTCGTTTCCTGCCTGTCTGTCCTCTAAACCTATAATATATATTCAGTGAAAAACCTAAACATTGCTCTTAAGTATTTGGGTTTTGCTGATCATCATAAGCACTGTTCTTCTTGGATTTTGAGTTTGCATATGCTCTCCACTACAAGCTCTTCTGCTGAAGTAGTGTCATGTGAGGCATACATTTTATTTAGTGGCAGGTATAGATGGGTGCAAAATTATAATAAAACCCTATATAACGTGTTTTAGAGGGTTTAGTTCCACCTCCAGCCTCCAGAACAGTGTCAGTGCTGCTTGTCACAGATTCTCCAAGTGTTTGAACTCTGTTGGAGGGATGAACACTGTTCTGTCAGAAGATATTCCCTCAGGTGGTGTTTTGATGATGGTGGTGGAGAGCGCTGTCTAACAGGTCGGTCCAAAATCTCCCATAGGTGTTTTGTTGGGTTGTGATCTGATGACTGTGAAGGCCATAGCATATGATTCACATCATTTTCATACTCACCACTCAGTGCCCTGCATGGAAGCATCTGCATTAGTTATGTTTCGTCACTTCATTTGTAGTATTTTTTTATTCCAGGTATGTGACAGCGTGAGCTGTAAAGCAGATGTGTAAAGAGTTAACAAAGTTTCTCTATTGTAACCCAACTCTAATGCTTGCTTCTATTAGGCCGGCAGACTAACAGGGTAGAGAACCAAATTCTTGTGATAGACAGACAAACACGAGGCTGGACCTGTGTGAGTCCAGAGGGTGACAGGCAGTCCTCCTGCATCATTAACCCAGTTTGTTGTGAGGACCTGCTGCTATTGTGAGGCTGTGTTTTTGGCATGCTGTGTTATCAGTAGTGATGGGGAGACTGATTGCAGCTACACAAGGGGGAGGAAATTTCCACAGCCCATCTATCACAGGTTCAGATAAACAGACGGAAGACTGTCGGCAGTACAGGCTGAGCACACTACCTCCCCTGCTGTCCATTACAGCTAAGGATTCAGCGGATCAGGCAAAAAGTTTCTCTTTAATGTAAAAGAGGCCTGAAGACATAGATTCACACTATTTTCCCACATTAAATTCTGGTATCAGAGTTGTCAGGAACCAGTGACTGAGGACTTAAAGGACCATGTCATTGATCATAAGCCTTATTGCTATGTATTTATCATGACATGCCTATATACCCCATTATATACTCACTGTATCACATAGAAAGGCTTAATCCATCCCAATCCCCCCCAAAAGAGAAAAAAATAAACAAAAACCGCATGCAATGATGCAACTACTTGTTAAAGAGCGGTAAGAAAGATCTAAAACAGCTCATGATCTGTGCCTTTTACTTAACGCTACACTTTGAGGTCTTTAATGTGATGTCAATAAACTGTCAAAGTAAACTGTTGGCCAATAACAGCCCATCACTATGTTTACTTAGACAATATCAGAATCTCTTGATTAATTAGCATTAAACAATGGATGTAGTGTTCCTGATGTGGTTGGATTGTGAATATTCCACCTACAGAGTTTGACTCTGACAGGAGCATGTTACAGTGTAGCGCTGTGTCCTAGGAATTACATCCATACTGGATGATTCTATGTCTTAAGATTGACATCCAGTGCCAATGCAGGAAGTAGTGTTTCCTTAATGTAGTGAGGTGGAAAGTAAGGGCGTGGAGGTTGGGGTGGTGGATTAGCATGTAGTGCATCAGACTTTCATGCAGAAGACCAGTTTATGTCCGATCACAGGCCTGCAATTAACATTAACCCTGATGACGTCATCATCCTGGGCTTGAGACTTGAAGCATTACAAAAGTGTGGGGTTAGGAAGAAGTGGGGATTTTCGAGGCAGGACAGATCTAAAGAAAGACACTATTGAGTTTCATTGTAGGAAATGTAAGAGCTTCACCCATACAGTACTTGAAACTAAAATCAGTACCCTGATCATAATCCTGAGTTCTCTTTAATATTAATCAAGTGTTTTAGTTGCCTAACCCTAACCATACCTCAACCGTATGGAATGTCATTTTATTCAATATTAAATATTAAATAAATAAATAAATAAACACATAAATAAATAAATATGGCTATGAAATTATTCCTGAAATAAATAAATGAGGAGTATTTTATGATAGTAGATAATGTGCATTTAGCATGAATTCAAAAGCTAAAGTACTATTAAATCCATCTGTTGATAGTGATTGTCAAGAAAGTGATCTTATTTGTATTAGCCACATACAGTATATACTCATGCAAGATAATTTGGTAACACATGTGCATCACCACTTGAGTGCAAGGATTATCACTGATCAGAGAGGAGTTAAAACAGGTGTGCTTGTGCCACAGAGACTGTCCTGCCAAGAACAAGACCATCAGTCTTTAAAGCAAGTGCCCCAAAATGACATTTATTTACTTTCAAGTGAGAAAGTCCTCTAGTGGCCGTAGCAATCATTACAACAAAGTACAAGTTTATTTATAAAGCACGAGGAGAAACTAAGGCATTGGTGACACTCTTCAGGTCGTTGAGAGAGAGGAACGGGTTTGTCATATTTCTTAGGTGGAAAAAGCAACCTTTTGCAACCATATTAATTTGATTGTCAATTTTTAAAGCAGGATCGAAGATGACACCAATATTTCTGGCCTGGTCATGAATGTTAGGCGCCAAGGGCCCAAGGTGACTAGCTAAACCCCCAATGGAGTTGGACGGACCAAATAAGACAACTTCAGTTTTACTATTGTTTAATTGAAGATGTGAAGTGTTGTTATTTTCACCAGGTTCTAATGGGAGGTATAGCTGTGTGTCTGCGTAGCAATAGCATGAGATACTGTATTTATTGAAGATTGACGCTCAAGACAGTCCAGTAAAATGATCAGTAGCATCAAAGGCAGAACTAAGGTCCAGCAAAATAAGTATGGCACATTTACCAGAGTCCAGAGACATCAGTAAATCATTCAGGACTTTAAAGAGAGCTGACTCTGGGCTGTGACGTGCAATGAAGCCAGACTGAAATTTCTCCATGATGTTGTTGGTGTCTAAATAGGACAAGAGCTGAGAGTAGATGACTTTTTCCATTACCTTAGATAAAAATAGCAACTTGGACATAGACCGGAAATTATTTAAGACAGTTGCATCAAGGTTAGGCTTGTTAATAATGGGATGTACTACCGCATGTTTAAAACAAGAGGGAACTGAACAGTTAAACTGTTGTTTAGGATGAAGGAAATTGCAGGACCAACATTGTTGAACACTTCTTTCAACAGGCATGTAGGAACAATGTCCAGGGGACAAGTAGTTGGTTTAGTGTGTGAGACTATGTCTTTAAAAAGAGCAAGAGACAAAGGCTCAAAATGACTTAGGACTGTGGAGCAAGGAGGGCGGATGGAGGGGTCATAGGGAGGAGATGAGATTGCAGATGGAATGTTATCAGTTTTATTTGTGAAGAAGTTAAGAAATTCCTCACACATGGCTGTGGTTGGCACAGTGCAGGCAGTAGCAGCAGGGTTAAGGACTGTGTTGATTGTGTCAAATAGTACTTTGGGAGAGTGGGAATTTCTGGAGATAATCTCAGCAAAGTATTTGCTCTTGCTGCTTTAACAGATTTCTCATAGTTAAGGAGATGACTTCGCATTATTCCAAGTCTTTTTTTCCACTTTCTTTCTGCTTTCCTACATAATTGCCTAAGAGCGCGGGTATCCTCGTTCAGAGTTTTATTTTTATTTTTCCTGCATTTGAGTGGGGCAACAGAGTCCAAGATGTCTATACAAGTTGAGTTGAACCAGGTGACCTCTGTGCTCAGGCAGGAGGAGCGGGCTCCAATGTAGCAGGATAGGGAATGGTCATTGTTTTACCTGTATGTTTTAACTTGGTAAAAGTTTTCAGCCATCGAATGTATGGATCTTAAGTGATTTTAAGCTGGCTGCAACCACCTGGTTTACCGGACTGCCTCCACTGCTGCTAGTTTAGCTAGGTTTGTTTTTAGCCTGGAGGCTAGACTAACCGGTCACTTTTATTAAGGATTTAGGAGGAAGCTCCTTAGCACTTTTATGGACTTTACTGTGGATTCTAAGCTTTGATGCACTCTCACGGACTAACTGCAAGCCTGATGGCTGAGTCTGGATCTTGTCACCTTACCGTCTCAAAGCTGAAGAAAAGTATCGCCTGTCTGGAAACTGAGCTCAGAGAAAAAGACAAGCTCATCCTGGAGTTCTCCACTGTCGCCTCGGCCCAGGAAAAACACCTTGCAGTCCTCAGCTGAGCTACGGCAACCAGAATGCGACCATCCCATCTCACTCCCCTGACTGCTCCACTCCAGAACTGGACAATGATCCCACTCTTCCGTGGTTCGGCTCCATCATCACTGGCGACCCGGAGCATGAAGCTGTTTCAGCTAAGCCTGAAGATCCGTGGCTCCTCTTGGGTGCAAAGACCAAAGCAATCGCCATTTCTACTCCTTGCCAAGCCCCAGTGTTTGCACGGTCACTCGTCGGCGGAGGTAGTGAGAAGGCTCCGGTGAGTTCGACTCCACGTCAACCGGAGCACTGGACTGTAGCCTGTAAGGACAGACATGGTGCAAAGCGCCTGCCTCCTCCACCTTCACATCGAGACCTCCCCGTGCCAACAGGTTTGACATCCTGGATATGCAGGACTTTCCAACACTGGAGGGACACTCCCTTTTTCCAGTGGTCAAGTCTTCTCCTCCTCTCGCCGCAAGTTACTGAAAGAGGCCGTGATCAGGAGAAGCTCTGTAGGTCTCATTCGTCCTGAGAGAGAAGAAATCACCTCTGCCAAGAAGGACGCCACCCCCTCACCACAGCAGTCCCCAGCCACAACTATCCCACGGACAACTGATGGAACTCAGCGGTCTCCACGATCATTGAATCTGCCTCCTCTTATCCCCTCAACTACGCCGATAGTTGGAGATTCCATAGTAAGGAATGTCTGCTTCGTTAATGCGGTCACACACTGCTTTCCCGGAGCTACGACCCCCGACATCCTCGAAAAGCTCCCCAGACTTCTGGCTGCACTCCCGATGACTATCACGAAAATCCTAGTCCATATCGGCACCACTGACACCGCCCATCAGCAATCGGAGCTGACGAAAGCAGACTTCATCCACCTCTTTGACCTGCTCAACATCACCGGAAAGCATGCTTTCATTTCGGGTCCACTTCCTACACTGGGTCATGGAATTGTAATTTTAGCAGGATCCTTAACCTTTATACCTGGCTCCAGACTGTCTGCAGCATCCATGACGTTGGTTTTATTCACAATTTTAACTTATTCTGGGACCGTTCTTCGTTGTTTTAACGAGATGGTCTTCACCGGAACAAGTCAGGTAGTTGCATGCTGCCGGCTAACCTGCAGCACGCTGTGCTGTCCTCCTCACGTAGTTGACTATTTACATCACCTGTTTCCCCTCACTCTTCTTCTTTCTCTTCTCTGCCCACCATAAACAGCCACACACCCTCTGCTGACACTAACTCCCCCGTGTGGACTGATCATAGTGCTGCTATTTGAAGCCCTCTAGCGCTACTTTTGAAATTCCTGTGGTAATTTCGCATAGGTCCTTAATACGAAACAGACACAGCCGACACAGAAATAATAATAACTTAATAAAGATCCGGGCCAGAACCCTACCTCCACTCTCAACTTCAAATCTGAACCAGCACAGACATTTTAAGATGGCTTCTTCTCAATGTAAGATCCCTCTCTAACAAAACGTTTATTTAAATGATTTTATCTCTTCTACTGATTTTGATTTCATGTTCTTAACAGAATCCTGGTTACGTCCTGGTGATCACAGTCAGCTGGCTGAATTGTGCCCTCCAGATTATGACTGCTTTAGCTGCCCTAGGGTTTGTCCTCAAGGTGGGGACCTTGTTACTGTCTATAGGAAGCATTTAAAGTGTAACCTCCATAGCTTGCAATGATTTTTCCTCTTTTGTGCTTATGTCTAAACTTGGTGGCCCCTCCTGGTCAATATTTGCTATTATTTATTGCCCCCCTAAACCACCTGGCTCATTCTTGTTGGATCTCCCTGAGTATTTATCCAGTTTTGTTTTAAATTATGATAGAATTGTTATTTTTTGTGGTGATTTTAATATTCATGTTGATGACTCTTCTAATGCCCTTGCTGCTGATTTTTTAAATATCACTAACTCTTTTAACTTACAACAATATGTGTCTGGCCAAACTCATTCCTGTGGCCACACCTTAGACCTAGTTTTTAGTCTGGGTCTGAAAACTCCATCTGTGGAAATCAGGGACATGTTTGTATCCAATCACCTATGCATTGTTTTTAACTGTGAATTACAGGCTACTAGTAGTGAATTATCCCGCTCTAAATACACACACGTCCTTAATGAGCATAGTGCCTCAAAATTCTGTACACTGTTCAATTCTCCTGGCAATGTGTTTCCCGATTCCTCCAACACCAACGATTTGGTTGATTCTTTTAACTACCTGTGTTCTTCAACCTTAGATCTCATAGCTCCTCTGAAAAATAGACGAAACTCAAAGACTAGAAAACAGTGATGGTTAAATAACAGTATTCAAAGCTGTAAAAGGAAATGCAGAAGAGCAGAACACAGATGGTCAACAGGTCCAATTTGTGGCTATGAAAGAGTCATTACGCCTTTACAATAGGATGGTGAAGGATGCAAGAACATGCCATTTCTCTGCACTTAATTCTGTCCATCAGCACAAACCCAGATTCCTATTTAAAACTGTGGATCAGTTAGTTAAGCCTGCCTCTCCTTGTGCCCCTGCTGATTGTGATGCTGATTGTGAAAAGTTTCTTTTGCACTTTGCTGGAAAGGTGGAGTTAATAAGATCTGGTATCACTCCCAACCCTGCCATTTTAGATGTGGATCACCCACTCAGGGATTCTTTAAGCAATTTTTCTGCTGTTACTCTGCCTGAACTCGCAGACATCATGTCTCTTATGAGCGTATCCTCCAGCCCTCTGGACAAAATCCCAACTAGGTTTTTATTGGAAGATATGGATTGAATTGTGCCCCTTTTGCTAATTATTTTGAACAACTCGCTGTCTACTGGCTGTGTCCCAGATTACTTTAAAACTGCTTGTGTCCAGCCAGTCCTTATAAAAACCTTGATCCCACCCTCCTGGACAACTATCATCCAATCTCTAAACTGCCTTTTATTTCGAAGATTCTCGAAAAACTTGTATCTAAGCAGCTTCTTGCTGCTGTGGAAAACAATAATACCTTTGAAAAGTTCCAGTCTGGCTTTCGTCAACACTACAGCACTGAGATAGCCCTTCTCAAAGTCACTAATGACCTTTTAATGAATGCCGACACAGGCATGTGTTCAATTCTTGTGCTGCTGGACATAAGTTCTGCCTTTGACACTAATGATCATGGTACTAATGATCATGGCATTCTTTTAGATAGTTTGAGGCACTGGGTGGGCATATCTGGCACTGCACTAGACTGGGTCTCATTATTCACTCATTGAGACACTCAAATTCTGTGTCAGCATAATAACTTCATGTCATCCTTTTCCCATATCAAGTACGGTGTGCCTCAAGGTTCAAATCTGGGATCAATACTGTTCTCCTTATACATGCTTCCCTTGGGTGATGTCATCCACAGACAAGGTATTTCATTACATTGTTATGGGGTTGACACACAGTTGTACCTCCCTGTCAAGCCCACTGACCTTAGTATGCTGAGTTCTCTGCAGGACTGCCCGTCTGAAAACTGGATGTTGATACATTTTTTACAGCTCAACTGTGAAAACTGAAATCCTTGTTATTGGGCCCCAACACATCACTAAACAAATACGCCCATCTATTGGTAACCTGTCACAACATATCAAGTCTGTTGCAAGAAATCTTGGTGTCCTGTTTGATAGCAATGTATGTTTTGAGCAACATATCACTAAGCTTGTCCAATCTTGTTTTTATCACCTCAAAAATCTGATAAATTTTAAATCTTACTGATGCAGAAGCTGTTGTGCATGCTTTGATCTCCTCACGCCTTGATTATTGTAACAGCCTGTTCACTTGTCTTAATCAAAAAACTCTGCAGATTGTACAGAACTCAGCGCTAGGCTGTTAACCAGGACCAAAAGGTACGATCACATCACACCTGTTTAAGCCTCTTTACATTGGCTCCCTGTTTGTTTTAGGATTGATTTTAAGATCTTGTTGATTACTTTTAGGTTGTCTGAGTCAGTGTCTTCATTTAAGTCTCTTCTCATTTTTATTGGAAAGCATATCCTGATTTTACCTGAACTGGCTGTTTATTTTATTTCTTTTATGTATTTTATTTATTTATATTTCATCATTCACTGTGGTATTTTATTTATTTTCTTGTGAAGCACTTTGTACTTTGTTTTGATAAGTGTTTATCTATAAATAAAGTTTTATTATATTATATTATTATAAACAGTCAGTCATGAGGAGATTTTAACCCAAACCATGATTTTTCCCTAAAACTAACCAAGTTGTTTTTGTTACTAAAACTAACCAAACCTTAATCATAGCGTTGTCACATCAGAAGACATAGACCTGTAACAGTTTTGGAAGGCATATCACAGATGATGTGGTCCTGCTGATAGGGGTGTCAGATCAGCGAACGCTTCTATGTGTCACTCTAGATGGCATGGACAAATGTTGAATGTTAAATTCATATACATCATATTTGTTTAAATAAAATCGCTTCACAGGAAACACAGGTTAAATTTGGCGGACTTGGGGTAATTTCCACGTGGTCCATGCTGGTCCATGCAGCTGTCAACTGTCCAATCAATGAGGTACCTGTCAGTCCACATGACTTTCTGTTGTCACAACCTGTCATGTCCTCACCAGCCTGTCTATCTCCACACTCTCCACTTCGGGCTGTCATCAAAATTAAGATATATCCATCCATCTCGGTGTCCTCTGCCTGTTATTCCGTAACAGAAGGTCGGACCGATACAACAAAGATGACAGCCAGGATTTCCGACGACCCTTTTCTCCACCTGAGCTGTCTGGCCAAGCGTTATCTCCTCAGCCTCCCTTCGCCTCCTCTGGCAGCTGACGAGTTGGTGCAGCCTGGGATCTTCTCAGGTTCTGTAGGTGACTGCAAAGAGTTTCTGGCAAAGTGCTGCCTGGTTTTCTTCCTACACCCGTCTCAGTTCCCGACTGAGCGGTCGCGGGTGGCCTTCGTGGTGCTCCGGCTGGCTGGCCCTGTGCTGCGCTGGGTGGGGTCCCTAGCAGCACGGGAAGCGGCGGTCCTCCACTTTCTGGGCCAGTTCTTGCCGCTGTTCGGCCAGGAGTTTGCCCCGCCGAACATGTGGTCGTCAACCAATCCCCAACCCGTCTGCTTACCTGCCTTCAGTACTGAGGCCCAGCTGCCGCCGCCTGCCTCCAGTTCTGAGGCCCAGCCGCCGCCGCCTGCCTCCAGTTCTGAGGCCCAGCCGCCGCCACCTGCCTCCAGTTTTGAGGCCCAGCCGCCGCCGTCCGTCTCCAGAGAGTCCCCAGGCTCCGCTCCTGCTTCCAGGCCGGAGGTCCGTCAGCCGTCAGAGTCCGCTCCGGTTTCCAGGCCGGAGGTCAGTCAGCCGGAAGAGTCCGCTCTGGTTTCCAGCCCTTTCCAAGCTCCTGGTCCTCCGCCCGAGGCGTCGGGCTCCACCCGTCTCCCAGCTCCTGGTCCTCCGCCCGAGGCGTCGGGCTCCACCCGTCTCCCAGCTCCTGGTCGGCCGTCCGAGGCGTCGGGCTCCACCCGTCTCCCAGCTTTGGGCCAACCGCCCGACACACCGGACTCCGATCAGTTCCCCAGATCGGCTTGCTCCCTAGGGACAGGCCACCGTGTCGGAGGGAGGGGGTGTTCGGCCCTCGGGAGCTGCCCGTTGATGGGGGGGTACTGTCACAACCTGTCATGTCCTCACCAGCCTGTAATCACTCACACCTGCTCCAAATTACACACCTGCCCTCAGCCCCAATCACACTCAGTATAAAGCCATATGCAACTCCTCACTCAGTGTCCGACCTCGTTTACGTATAGGACTCCATATACCTGTTAACTACAGTGCTCTTTCTGATCGTTCCAGTGTTTCTCCAGTTCTCCGTGGTCTCTCCAGTTCCCCGTGTGTTCTCCAGTCCTCCATGGCTTCTCCATTCCTCATTGGTCTCTCCAGTCTCCTGTGGCTTCCCTCCAGTGACTTCCCCAGATCCACTCAACCTATCTCCACACTCTCCACTTCGGGCTGTCATCAAAATAAAGATATTTCCATCCATCTCAGTTTCCCCTGCCTGTTATTCCGTAACACCTATTTACTCCTCTTGGTTCATTTGAAAAAAGCCAGTGACGAACTGGACCAGAGCTAAAAGGCAACAGTGTATCTGTTCTTTTTCCCTTGGTCTGGACCAAGTAAACCGAACTAGATTTGTGAAAATGACGGTGCAAGTTTAATGTAAAACACTAAGGTATACTGTACACAATAGCAGTTGTATGTGATATGTTAAGTAAATCCAAAGTGCAAATAGGCTTGCATGGTTTTCTAAAATAGATGTGTAGAATAATGTGAGGGAACATTTAAAATAAACCCATTATTTTGTTTTAAAGATTAGAGTGTAACCAAGCAGCAGCATTCTCTCCTTGAGACTGCTCAGCACACACCTACACACACTGACACAGTGCAACGCGTTCTCAGCCACTGTATCTGGGACTGATTGTTACAGTGACCATGGTAATTATGCCCTGCAAGATTGCAGATTGGGACCTTGCTTTCTGATTGAATGCTGGCAAAACTAGAGGGAGGACAGCCTGGCAAGATGGCACAATAATAAGCACACAGAGCACAGCACTGACTTTAAAACAACTGGCCCTGGAACTTCAACATTCAAGGCTGATGAGTGCATATGTGTCTGCGCTCTGTGTGGGCATGCAGGGATGATTCATGACACTAGTCGGTGACTCACCTTAAAACAGTGGAGGACAATAACAGAATATTGCAGTTAAGAAAATAACAACCTACCCAGCTGTAAATTACATGAGATATTCCAGTCTGGCGTCTGTTAATTTCTTCATGTTGCGATTACTGTAAGTGACTTTCTTGTCTGAATCATCTGCAGCCATTCTGTCCTTTTGCCATGCTCCCTGGAAAGTGCTTTGTTTCATAAACACTGAATCTTTGCGTCTGGAACTTTGAGATTTATTTCAATAATTCTATGTGTGTAAAACAAAAAAAAGTAAAACTCAGCCATGAAAAGGTTAACTGTGGCACTTAGCATTCTGAAAGGATCCCGCTTCAACCTGCAAGTCAATCTGTCATTAAATCACCAACAGCACCATCTCTGCTACACGATGTGAGGACATCAATAAGCCATCTCCAGCAGCATCAGGTTAGGCTGCTGAATTGATCATTGCTATCCTGATGGCTATGTGCCATTGGCACTACAAGGCTGGATCTATGGAATGGAAGTCGTTTTCAGATAAGGTAGGTCCGAGGTGTCTGTTTGCCATGCTGTGGCAGATGTATGTGGCATTATGTACTTATGTTTATGGTGTAAATCCTCCTGATTTGACTGAAATCTTCCTAAAATAATCGCCCACCTGTTTCTTTCTATCTTTCAGCCTCTAACAAGGATGATCCCAGGTCTGACCCTGCAGTTGTGATAACAATGCCCTGCACTGTGAATGGGTCTGGCAATGATCTATGGTTCCAAACACACACTAAAATTAGCAAAACATCTATTTTTACATGTTTAATGTGATAAATGTGACACAGCAGATAACAGTTACAAAAATGACATTAGCCAGACATTAGTCTGAAATTAGACAATTACTCCAAAACACCACCTGCTTTACTAGCAGCAAGAAAAAGAAAAGGCAGAAAATTGTATTTAAATTACTACCAATGCAGTTATTCAGCAATGATATTGATTGCATTATAATATAGTGTAACTGGTTAATAATTAGAAAAGCATTTTCTAAAAAAAAAGGTGTAGATTCTTTTTAAATGTACCAGAACTGCCATGAAGTTATTTGTGAAATTTGAAAATAATTTTCTAATTATTGTTAAAAATCCATGTCGTTTTAGAGAAACACACTCAGGGCCGTTGCTACCATTGAGGATACTGAGGTCTTGTCCTTGGTATTTTTCGGGAGGTTTTAGCAAAGGAAGTAAAGTAAATTTAAACCTGCAATAATTATTTTTTTAGCCAGTCGAAACAAGTTGTCAACACATTGACATAACATCACCTTTTAAGTTGATCTGGTGAACTTGTAAGGAAACAGCTTCTTATTTATACATCCAGCAGTTACGGAGCAAAATTAGCTTTAAGTCCAATATTCTCTCTCTATTAGCTCTGTTTTTGGTCTCCACTAACACCTGAGGGAATAGGCTAAATACTCCACTATGTTCACCAGCTGGTCTCTAACTGTGTCTGTCTGCTGATTGCTGCTGAACAGTGGATTTTTAGAGGTATTTTGGAGAAAACATGTTATGAGAGTGGTGTTGGGACTTCACAGATTCATTCATTCATTTGGGTGATTGAACTTTTGTTAGGAGATTGCATTCTCTTTTGTCCCACAGTCCTGAGAGCCACTGAACGCAGCATTGGCCAGTCTGACCTGTGACCTGGATGTCACCAGGTCAATAAAAAGGTTGCCAATCATTTGTTCTGTCTTTCTTTCTCCTGGAATCCTTCACTGCGGTGGACAGCCGTGGCTGTCTCCCTCTCAGTGTGGCCTGCTCACCAGCAGACACCCACCTGAACTCTCTCCTCCTGTCTTCGCTGGGTAATTCAATTCAATTTTATTTATAATAATATAATTATTATATATAGCGCCAATTCATAACAGTGAAGTTATCTCATTGCCATAATTAATTGATCGCACCTACACAGGGGTGCCCCCCTTAATCATTGTAAATCCCAACATGGTCCTCCACATAAATGAAGTAAACATTTTGCAGAGTCAAGCTATTCGTGTATGTGTGTCCATATGTGTGCATATAGAAGTGAAAAAAAGTTAAAGGGAAAGTGCACACACACAAACACACACACACACACACACACACAACCGTGCATATTGGCCAAAAGTACGCCCTAGGATTCAGTTTAGTGGATTTGTGTTTCAACACTTTATTTATGATCAGTAAATTGTTTATAAGCTGCAGAAATAAATATACTTGTATTCAGGGACTGTGCTACTTTACATAATTTCCTCAAACTTTTCAGTCTAACTGTATGATTCTTTTTTTTTCAGGTTCAGTTACAAGGCCACAGTTCCTAAACACAAAGCAAACTGACAAGTGCTTTCAAGCTGCTGCTGGGGAACATTGTGGGAGTGCAGGGTGCTTCACATCCTTGACCCTGTGTGTCCTTGATCAGGCTCTGACTGGCTGACAAAGCTACTGAATTCTACCATCTAAATTTGTTTGTTTCTTTTTAAATTCAGTGCACATTGAGCATCTTGAACTGGATTTTATTTATCAAAGGTACAGTACAAATATGTTTTATTCTCTCTGGACAAATAAATGCAAATGGCATTTTCTAATGTACTTTGCTTTTTATGAAAAGTAGTGTGTCAGTGTGAGAAAAAGAAAAGACAAAAAGAAGATTATTTAGCTTTGGCATTCTTCCTGTGTCTTATGTGAATGGGCAGGGTGGACTGGTGGACACTAAAGCTTTGGGTTGAGCCAGCTGTCTAACAACACACCTTGGTTTTAGTTCAGCCATATATTATAATCCTCAGCCCTGAATAAAACTAGTTCTGAATAGAGCTGTATACCTCTCCAGGCTCTCAAATATCACCGTCTAATTTCAACAGAATAATTCCATCATATTTTAATTGGGCCAAAATAATTACCTTCCAATTTTATGCTGCTGTAACATTTGCAGATCCAGACCCATTAAATCCTGCACTACTTCATTTCTGCAAGGTGAAACCTTGAACAATTAATGGCTTTAGCCTGTGCTGAGGTGCAACCATAAAGCATTTTTTTCCACTTAATGTAATCATAAAATGTGTCAAAAATCTGTTCTGTGCTTTATTAGCCTGTGAAGAGGGAATCCTAATTACATCCAATTATGTTGGGATGCACCACCAAATGTCATTGAGTGCTTCGCAAGACCACAGCTTCATATTAATGCTTCAATGAGTCTTTGCCACCTATCATGATAATGCACTGATGGATAGCACAAGTGGTGAATTATGAGGATGTTGGAGTAGCAGGTGTGTGTGTTTGTGTGTGTGTGTGTGTGTGTGTGTGTGTGTGTGTGTGTGTGTGAGAGCAGCTCTGGGAATCCCTGTGTGTTTCACTCTGATGATCACTAATGAGAAGTAAATGAAGCACTTGTAATGTTGCATGAAGGGGCAAATACCTTGTAAATGCAGGTATGATTTAAATACAAACACAAAAACAAAACATGATTACATGAAGTGTGCACACAGGGAAGATGTTTTGTTTTCCAGTTTTATGTTTTAAAAGGAATGGCTGTTGCTTTAACCTTGATTATTTGGTTTCTATTTTTTGCATGTTATAAATGAGACTGTGAACAATGTTTTTAATGGTTTTCATTTAAGGTAATAAATATGAGAATGACTTTAGTGTTTTGATATTCACTCTATGCTGTTTGTCTACGAATTTCTCAAGAAGGAAACCTCCCTTTCAGCTTAGAGTGGATACTCAGCTATCAGCATGTAGTGATCTGGTCAGAACACTGGATTTGAATAAGGTGACTAAGATAATTTGAGCAGAAAATGGTGAAGAAGGTCAGACAGCTCACACTACTGTGTAGTTATAGTTGTTATATAGAGCTGGCATATATCTGGTGTGTGGTATACTTGATGGTAAAATATCCACATTGAGGGGTTCTTACCTCATGCAGATAAACAGCAGGAATTTCATGCATGCTAACACTGCCAGTGTGATGGGTCTTCTGTGCTGTCCGTTGATGGTCTTGGACACCCACAGGTAATTTCTCTCTTCTAGAAGAGCTAACTGTGGTGGCCAGTGCTATCCTGTATGCTGTTGCATGCTGGGGCAGCAGGAAATTCAGAAATTCTAAGAATTACATGCTTTTCTCGGATTTACATAGCTATAAAATAAAACCTTTTTTACCTTTTATAGATAAAATTATGAATCAGTTCATCACCAAATAAACAGATTACTCATGAAAATCCATGTGGGAACCACAAAAGCTCAGACCTCAATAAGAAGAAAAATACAAGAAACAATAACAACTTTGAAGACTTTCTTGGAAAGGTAGAATTCACTGTCTCAAAGTATTCTTTACACGTCACAAATTGTAGAGGTAAGTTTGATAAGTTTTTCTCAAGGTAAAATATCAATATTTAGGACCAATCTTCTTCTGCAGAGTGTGAACCACAAAGAAGAAAAGCAATAATTAATTTAATCATCTAATCATTCCTCATGGTAATTGCATGAATTATAAATTTAAATGCATGTTCAGCCATGTGACTGTAAACATGTACAAAACAAATATTTTAACAGAATTTAATTATTGTTGTGGAGCACAACATTCATAAAATTGCATAATTATGTAATTTTAGTCAAAATGTGTTGACAGTTATATATTTTAAAGCCCAAGCACATGTTGAATGTAGTAGTTTAAATGTAGACGTAATATTTGAAAGTGGCAGTGTGGACTTCCAACCCTCTATCATGGAGGTACCCATGATAGTCACGTAGTTGACTATATACATCACCTGTTTCCCCTCACTCTTCTTCTTTCTCTTCTCTGCCCACCATAAACAGCCACGCACCCTCTGCTGTCACTAACTCCCCCGTGTGGACTGATCATAGTGCTGCTATTTGGAGCCAGGCTCCCTCTAGTGCTACTTTTGAAATTCCTGTGGTAATTTCGCATAGGTCCTTAATACGAAACAGACACAGCCGACACAGAAATAATAATAACTCCCGGTCAATATTTGCTATTATTTATCTCCCCCCTAAACCAGCTGGATCCTTCTTGTTGGAACTCCCTGAGTATTTATCCAGTCTTGTGTTAAATTATGATAGAATTGTTATTTTTTGTGGTGATTTTAATATTCATGTTGATGACTCTTCTAATGCCCTTGCTGCTGATTTTTTAAATATCACTAACTCTTTTAACGTACAACAACATGTGTCTGGCCAAACTCATTCCTGTGGCCATACCTTAGACCTAGTCTTTAGTCTGGGTCTGAAAACTCCATCTGTGGAAATCAGGGACATGTTTGTATCCAATCACCTATGCATTGTTTTTAACTGTGAATTACAGGCTACTAGTAGTGAATTATCCCGCTCTAAGTACACACACGTCCTTAATGAGCATAGTGCCTCAAAATTCTGTACACTGTTCAATTCTGCTGGCAATGTGTTTCCCGATTCCTCCAACACCAACGATTTGGTTGATTCTTTTAACTACCTGTGTTCTTCAACCTTAGATCTCATAGCTCCTCTGAAAAATAGACGAAACTCAAAGACTAGAAAACAGTGATGGTTAAATAACAGTATTCAAAGCTGTAAAAGGAAATGCAGAAGAGCAGAACGCAGATGGTCAACAGGTCCAATTTGTGGCTATGAAAGAGTCATTACGCCTTTACAATAAGATGGTGAAGGATGCAAGAACATGCCATTTCTCTGCACTTAATTCTGTCCATCAGCACAAACCCAGATTCCTATTTAAAACTGTGGATCAGTTAGTTAAGCCTGCCTCTCCTTGTGCCCCTGCTGATTGTGATGCTGATTGTGAAAAGTTTCTTTTGCACTTTGCTGGAAAGGTGGAGTTAATAAGATCTGGTATCACCCCCAACCCTGCCATTTTAGATGTGGATCACCCACTCAGGGATTCTTTAAGCAATTTTTCTGCTGTTACTCTGCCTGAACTCGCAGACATCATGTCTCTTATGAGAGCATCCTCCAGCCCTCTGGACAAAATTAAGGTTTTTATTGGAAGATATGGATTGTATTGCGCCCCTTTTGCTAAATATTTTGAACAGCTCGGTGTCTACTGTCTGCGTCCCAGATTACTTTAAAACTGCTTGTGTCCAGCCAGTCCTAAAAAAACCTGGGCTTGATCCCACCCTCCTGGACAAGTGTTGTCCAATCTCCAAACTACCTTTTATTTCCAAGGTTCTCGAAAATTTTATCTAAGCAGCTTCTTGCTGCTGTGGAAAACAATACCTTTGAAAAGTTCCAGTCTGGCTTTCATCAACACCACAGCACTGAGACAGCCCTTCATTTTCCTATTTATTGTTATTGATATTTATTTATACCTCTATTACTGCTGTGCAATATCCACCATCTCCTAATAATCTTATTAGGCTACACTTAACTTAACTTAACTTGTTATTACATTGTACTATTATATTTATTTATATAGCATCAATTCATAACAGAAGTTCACATTGAACTTTTCCTATCGAGCAGGTCTAGACCGTACTCTTTATAATATTATAAACAAATCCCAACAAATCCCACCATGACTAAGCACTTGGTGACAGTGGCAAGAAAAAACTTCATTTAAGAAGCAGAAACCTCGAGCAGAACCAGACTCAGGGTGGGTGGCCATCCGCTGCTGCTGTGTTAGGTTTTGAGAGAGAGAGAGAGAGAGAGAGAGAGAGAGAGAGAGTGAGTGGTTTTGGGGAGGTGCGTGGGGGTGGGGAGAGGGAGGCACAATGCAAATACCACCTAGAATTTTTTAAATAGTAGTAATGTAATTGTAGTGTTAATATTAACAAATTAATAATAAAAGGAATAACAGTCATAGTAATAATAATGACAATAATAGTAACAGAGCCAATAACAACAACTGTAGTAGCAGTTGTCGAGCAGGAACACGGGGGCAGCAGGTGGCCGACAACCACAGATCCAGTATCTGCAGCTCCGGAGGCAGAAATACCTGCTGAAAGTGACAGAAGGAGAGAGGAGAGAAACAAACACAAAACTACGGGAGAGAGAAGATGTTGAGTTAATAACATGCAGTAATGGGATAAAAATGCATACCGATGGAGAGGGAGAGGAAGAGAGAGGAAAGAGGTGCATTATGGGAAGTCTCCAGGCAGTCTAGGCCTATAACAGCATAACTAAGGGATAGTTTAGGACTCACAAACCCAAATTGTGATCTGATTCCACAAGAGAAAAGCTTGATAACTGAAGGCTCTGGCTCCCATTCTACTTTTGGTGACTCTAGCAGCCACAAGTAACCCTGCATTCTTGGAGTGCAGTGTTCTAGTCGGGTAAAAAGGTATTATGAGATCTTTAATATATCATGGTGCCTGACCATTAAGAGCTTTGTAGGTGAAGAGAAGAATTTTCAATTCTATTCGGGATTTTACAGGGAGCCAGTGCAGAGAAGCTAATATTGGAGAAATATGATCTCTTTTCCTAGTTCTTGTCAGTCCATGTGCAGCAGCATTCTGGATCAACTGGGTGGACTTATTCAGGCAGCCTGATAATACTGAATTGCAATAGTCCAACCTAGAAGTAACAAATGCATGCACTAGCTTTTCGGCATCATTTTATCACAGGATGTGACTGATTTTTTTCAATGTTGCATTGGTGAAAGAAGGCAGTCCTTGAAGTTTGTTTCATGTGGGAGTTAAAGGATAAATCCTGATCAAAGATAACTCAGAGGTTCCTTACAGTGCTGCTGGAGGCCAGGGCAATGCCATCTAGAGCAACCATGTTTTTAGATAATGTGTTTCGGAGGTGTTTGGGGCCAAGTACAATAACTTCAGTTTTGTCAGAGTTTAACATCAGAAAATTGCAGGTCATCCAGGTCTTTATGTCCTTAAGGCATGCTTGAAGTTTAGCTAATTGGTTAGATTCATCTGGCTTGATTGATAGATATAATTGAGTATCATCTGCATAAGAAAGAAAGTTTATGGAGTGTTTCTTAATAATATTGCCTAAAGGAAGCATATATAAGGTGAATAGAATTGGTCCAAGCACAGAACCTTGTGGAACTCCGTGACTAACTTTAGCGTGCACGGAGGACTCACCATTAACATGTACAAACGAACGATCTGATCTATGGGACGGTGTAGTCCCTCATTCGTCCAGGAGTGTTCTATCGTAGAACACTACTGAAACCTTTTCTACGATCTGATCTATGGTCAATGATGTCGAATGCAGCACAAAGATCTAACAAAACAAGTACAGAGACAAGTCCATTGTCTGATGCAATTAAAATTTCATTCATAATTTTCCCCAGTGCTGTCTCTGCACTATGATGCACTCTAAATCCTGAATGAAAATCCTCAAATAAACTATTGTTAGAAAGTCACACATCTGATTGACAACTTCTTTCTCAAGGATCTTAGAGAGAAAGGGAAGGTTATATATACAGTAGGTGTATAGTTGCCTGAAACAAGAGTGGGCTTTTTAAGAAGATGTTTTATTACAGCTATTTTAAAAGGACTGTAGTAAATAGCCTGTTAATAAAGATAGATAGATCATATCCAGTAAAGAAGTGCTAACTAAGGGTAAAATGTCTTTAAGTAGAGTAGTTGGAATGGGGTCTAAGAGACAGGTTGATGGTTTAGACGAATTAATCATCGAAGTTAGTTGAAGAAAGTTGATAGGAGCAAAGCAGTCAAAATATATATCAGGTTTTACAGTTGTTTCTAAGGTTCCTGTGTTTGAAGATAAATCGGTACCAGTTGAGGGCAGGACGTGATGAATTCTTTCTCTAATAGTTAAAAATTTATTGTTAAAGAAGCTCATGAAGTCATTACTACTGAGGGCTATAGGAATAAATGGGTCCATGGCTGTGGCTTAGTGGTAGAGCGGGTCGTCCACCATTTGGAAAGTCGCGGTTCGATCCTGGCTTCCCTCAGTCCACATGTCGAAGTGTCCTTGGGCGAGACACTGAACCCCTTATACAAGTACAGTCCATTTACCATTACCATTCAATAGAGCTGTGATTGTGAGTCAGCCTGGCTACAGTGCTGAAAACAAATCTGTGGTTGTTTTTATTTTCCTTTATTAATGATGAATAGTAGGCTGCTCTGACATTACAGAGGGCTTTCCTGTATGTTTTAAGACTAAACGAGATTCTTCCAGGTTGTTGGAACGCCATTTCCTTTCAAGTTTTCGCGATGTTTGCTTTAATTTGAGGGTTTGGGGGTTATACCATAGAGCTAACCTTCTTTGTTTTATTATCTTATTTTTTAGAGGGGTGATAGGCTTGAGTGTTGTTCGCAGTGAGCCTGCAGCACTATCAAGAAGGGGGAGGGGCTGATATTAGCATAGGATTCCACTCTTATATTGAGACATAGCATTGAATTAAATGCAGATGGGATCGCTTCCTTAAATTTAGCTATAGCACTATCAGATAGACATCTAGAGCAGGAGTTTTTGCCTAATGGCGTGTAGTCCAGTAATAAGAGTTTAAAAGTTATAAAATAATGGTCTGATAATGAAGGATTCTGTGGAAAGACTATTAAATGTTCAATGTCAGTGCCATATACCAGAACAAGGTCGAGGGTGTTGTTAAAACAGTGAGCGCGTTTCTGTACACTCTGACAAAAGCCATTCGAATCTAATAATGAGACAAATGCACTACTAAGGCTATCATTATCAATGTCCACATGAATATTAAAATCACCTACAATAATTACTTTATCTGTTTTAAAGACTAAACTTGATAAAAACTCTGAGAATTCAGATAAAAATTCAGAATAAGGACCAGGAGCGCGGTACACCATTAACAAATAGAATTGGCTGTCATGTTTTCCAGGTTGGGTGTGAAAGACTAAGAACAAGGCTTTCAAATGAGTTATAATTTAGTTTCGGTTTAGGGTTGATTAATAGGCTTGTCGAAGATGGCTGCAACTCCGCAACTCTCAGCCAGATTTCAGTAAGACAAAATATGTCAATATGATACCATATAAATAAAATTGAATTGAATTGGTCAAGGGGCAGACACCGTCACTAAGGAGTTTTGGGTGGGTAACTGGTCTAGAAGCGCAGAGAAGCGTGTAGGACTGCAACTCTGCCTCCTGGTCTGAACTCTGAGTTGTCATGGTTTAGGTCCACTAATAAAATCAGTCAGATTTCTAGATATGAGAGCTGCTCCATCCTAAGTGGGTGTAGCGGAATCATGCTACTGTGAGTTCCCTTGGCCCGGAGACACATGCTGAGACCACGTTTCCAGTTTATATTCTTTATTTATTTATTTTTCTCCACACACAATCTTTCCGTCAGCATCCGCCGTTCCTCCGACTGCCTCTGCTTCTCCCTCCTTGTGTCTAGCATGCTACTGTATTTAGGGAGAGCATAATTTGTTAACTGGGTTCAGCTGTGCCAATTACCTCTCCCTGATGCTACTCACCTGAGCCACTCCACCACCTCTCCTTCTGCAGCTGACAGCTACCCATACCTACCTCCACATACCCCCACCGCCTGACTTAGGCTGGTTCGAACAGAGGGTGAATGGGAACCCCAGCAGGTAATACCGCAGGGCCTCGACCACCCACCGGATGGCCAGGCACTCGTTTTCGATTGTACTGTACCTGGCCTCCCTCTCTGACAGCTTCCGGCTGATGTATACGACCAGGCGGTCGACACCCTGCACCTGCTTGAACAAAAAGGCCCCCTCTGTTCGACGTGTCAGTCTGCAGAACAAAAGGGAGAGAAAAGTTAGGTGTGTGGAGGAGAGGCTCCCCACAGAGGGCTCAGCCCAGCTTATCACTGTGGATGATAACGTCATCTAGGTAGGTGGCCGCATATACAGTGTGCGGACGCAGCACTCAGTCCATGAGGTGTTGGAAGGTGGCCGGCGCCCCAAACAACCCGAACAGAAGTGTGGATCTCTTTCGGGATCCCGACTCGGAAGATGACCTGAAACAGTGCCACACGCTTTGCAGAGATGGTGCGCAATGGCACTGCTTCGGGATATCAGGTTGCGTAGTCCACTAACACTAGCACAAAGTGATATCTACATGCGCTCCGGTAAAATGGCCCGATGAGGTCCATATCTAGGCGTTCAAATGGGACCTCCATCAATGGTAATGGCCGCAAAGGCACTCTCGGGATGGCTGGTTGGTTAACCATCTGACATTCGGGGCAAGACGCACACCAACGGCGAACGTCTCCCCAAATCCCAGTCCAATAGAACTGGGCCATTATCCGCTCTAGTGTTTTATTACACCCCTTATACCCGGCCATCAGGTTGTAATGAGCCGCCTGGAAAACTGTTTCCCGACGGCTTTTTGGTACCAACTTCTTCACAACTCACTCTATACAGTCAGATCACTGAAAAGTGTGGATATGACTGGGCTGCATCAGGGTGCACCACATGACCATCAATTTTTATCACTTGGTTGAAGGCAAAGCGTAGAGTGTTGTCACGAGACTGCTCCAGTGGAAAATCTTCCATGGAGGGTAACTCAGGAGCCTGCAGCATCTCCTGTAGAGGCACTGCCGGTTCCCCCTTCCCATCTGCAGCATCAGACAACCTCGCATTGCCACTGAGCACAGCACACACATCCCATGTGCCTGACGGTCGTGCACGCATCCCCACACAGTGCCTCACTAACCTATGAAACCAAAGCCAATCTGTACCCAAAATCAGGGGGTGCATCAGGCAGGAACTAACCGCTGCCTTAACACTAAATGTTCTCCCTTGATGTCTGATTTCCACCGGCACCACAGGGTATCTGTGAACATCCCCAGCCTCTGCTTCTCCCTCCTTGTGTCCAGCATGCTACTGTATTTAGGGAGAGCATAATTAGTTAAACAGGTTCAGCTATGCCAATTACTTCTCCCCGATGCTGCTCACTTGAGCCACTCCACCACCTCTCCCTCTCCCTCTGCAGCTGACAGCTACCCATACCCACCTCCACAGTGGGATGAATGTCGTCTCTCATAATCAGACCAGGTCTTCCCCAAAAAGTCAGCCAATTATCAACAAAGCCCACAGCATTTGCTGGAAAACTACGGAGTACGACATTGTCGTTGAATATGTACACACCGACTCAACATTAAATTTAGTGACCTCCGATTGGCGTAATCGGGAGTCGTTACCGCCGACGTGAATAACAATCTTACTGTATTTACGTTTATCCCTCGCCCGCTCTTGCCCCAAGAATACATTTGACTATGGCTGCTGGCGTCGCTAACTTCAAGTTTTACTAAATGGAGCTGCCAATAATCAGAGTTGGTTTCTAAGAGGGTGTGTTGCTGAGTGGAGAGAACTTACCGTGGGCTTCTGCTTAGGGCTTGCTTCCTTCGGACAGTCACCCAGCCTTCCTGGTTTCCCGGCTGCTCGGGAGCTGCCAGGAGACAGCTAACAGGAGCTACCTCTGGTCGGTCCGCACCAGCTACTGGGAGCTGGCTAATGATTGAGTTCCCATGGTGCGGAACCACGTTTCCAATTCACTAAGCCTCTCCTCCAATGCTACAAATAAACTACATTTATTACATGTTCTATTATCATTTAAGGATACATTTGACACACAGAGCAGGAGAGAGCAGGAGAGAGAGAAGCCATTGCTAGCTGCTAAGCTAAAGAACAGTAGCTAGCAAAACTGAATAGCATGTAAACTGTGGGATTAGCGAGAAAGTCGTTAAAAGAAGAAGAGCGCAATGAGTGCTTGAGCAGAACTAGTGTACGTTTAAATGTATAGCAGATACAGTAGTTTGTCACTATAATGAAGAATCGAACAAAATTATCTGTGATGAGCTAGAGCAGCAAATATATGCTACTAGTAACACACAAACACCGGAAACACCGCAAAATGCACTGCAAAGTTCTAATTAATCTAATTTTAGGCTTCAGCAGTCTGAGATAAATCGAGTGGTTATCTTTCATAATACTACATACAACACGTAATACTACAATAGTACATAATTCTGCAAGGGTTTTTTGTAGTATTTTTTGGTGGTATTGTATGATGCTGAAGTTTATGGCCAGTGCCTTAAACCCCTAGGTCACACACAAAGATAAATGACTCTAACTTTGGAGGGTGTCCACTTGATTTGTCTAACTCAGACTGCTGAACCCTCATATGAGCTTTGGCTAAACTTTGGGATGCATTTTAGCACAGAACAATGAATGTGAATTTTGTCCCTCATCTCTACATTTAAATCACTTTAGGAAGGGATATTTAAATCTAACGGAACTAAACAGATATCCATAGTCAAGTGATGTACTCTGCTGTCAGTTTCAGTTCAGATTTTCACTTAGTCACTTATTCTGCTGACACACGACTGCACACCGTCACTCAACTCCAACCTCTTCATTAAGTTTGCGGATGACATGACTGTGGTGGGTCTCATTAGCAACAGAGATGAGACAAACTACAGGAGCGAGGTGAGCTGCCTGGCCGGGTGGTGCAGTGACAACAGTCTCTCTCTGAACGTGGAGAAGACGAAGGAGATTGTTGTCGACTTCAGGAGAGTGCACACTCAGCATGTTCCTCTGACCATCAATGGTGCGACTGTGGAGAGTGAGCAGCACCAAGTTCCTGGGTGTGCACATCACAGAGGACCTCTCCTGGACCGACAACACTGCAGCACTGGCCAAGAAATCACAGCAGCGTCTCTACTTCCTCCGCAAACTGAGGAGAGCCAGAGCCCCAACCCCATCATGTACACCTTCTACAGAGGCACCATCGAGAGCATTCTGACTAGCTGCATCACTGTGTGGTATGGCGCCTGCAACGCGTCCTGCCGGAAGACTCTGCAACGCACAGTGAGAGCAGCTGAGAAGATCATCGGTGTCTCTCTCCCCTCCCTCCAGGACATTTATGGAACCCGTCTCACTCGCAAAGCCCTCTGCATTGCAGGTGATCCCACACACCCGTCACACAGCTTCTTCAGTCTGCTGCCATCAGGGAGAGACTGCGGAGTCTCAGGCCAGGACCAACAGACTGAAGGACAGCTTCATCCATCAGGCTGTCAGGAAGCTGAACTCGCTCCCAAACTTGCCCCCGTCCCTCTTCTGCCCCAGGCACCACTGAACTATGAACCCCCCAGACCCCACATCCCCAGGACCTTCCACTGACATACGATGTCATGCACCAGTCACTTTGTGTAGCATTGGTCTGCTCACTACCTCATTCACCATGGAACTGACGCCATTCTACAACCTCAGTCAGTTTAATTAAAATAAGCTCTATCTTTTTATCTGCACTGTTTGTTCACTGGTTTGCACTTTATCTGCCATGTGCCTTGCGCTGCTTTTAGTGAACCTATTTTTATTTTATTTTATTTTTTATTATGTCTCTTTTTTGTATTCCCTTATTGTATAGTTTTAGCTTATATTTTATATTTGATCTAGATTTTAGGCTCTACTGTTAGTGTTATCTGTATGCACCGGGGGTCTGAGAATAACGCAATTTCGATTCTCTGTATGTATGTAATGTACGTGTGGAAGAATTGACAATAAAGCAGACTTGACTTATTCATTAATCAAGCATAGCTTCTGGATCTTCTTCTTTTTGTCTAGGAGAGGAAACAAGATGTTAGTTTTCTGTGTGTGTGTGTGTGTGTTTTTAGACAGCTGGCAAAATTTTGCTCAAGCTAACCATCTACCAAGTATCACCGTTTTTGCCCATAAGTGTCAAAGAATGAACATAAACTCTAAATATTAAAACTTTGCACAGCTGAATGCACACGCACACACACCACGAAAGCAGAAGTTCACACATAACCAACAATCTTGACAGCTTACAAATGTCAGTTACAAACACTGCCCGGTTAATTATTAATATATATAGCAGAAAGACCGTTAATTTTACCTTACCTGGCTTAATGCTGGCTAACAGCTAAAACTGCTAGTGAAAAACTAAGCCAGACACAAGCATTGGTGCAGTGGAGTCAGGATTAAGGCCTTTAAAATATATTCTTATTATGAGGATATGAGGATTAGCTGGCATCTAGCTAATAGGTGGCTGCTGTTAACATGACAGGTTTCCTTTTTTATTTTCCAGCTTTACAATGATGTAAGGGTAACTGAGTGAGAGAGTGAACAAGACATTTCTTATTCAGTGGAAAAAATGTTAAACTCTTTTTTGTCATTTAACATAGCTAAAGTTATCATTAGCGACTATACAGCCGTTAGCATCATTGCTAACGTTAGCTAACACTACAGGAATAGTAATGCTACATAGAGGCTGTATTTCCTGAAATGTGTAAAATCCATGTAAAATGTTTCAATGGCATTTAACAGTTGAATAATACACACAATGTATGGAAGATGTGGAACATTTTAAGATTTGAATGGAGTTGCTAGCTGAAAGAATGAATGAGCAGATAAAACTTAAAAAGTGTGAAAATGTCTAAGCCCTGTATGTGTGCATGTGTGTGTACGTGCCTGCTTGGACACACATGTATGTATGATACATGAGCAAGAAGCTTCCCCCATACTGAGATATAAAAAATCACTAATCATTCTTTTAGTTTATTATTTTATTTTTGTTGCAATTTCCTTTCCAATCCAAGGAAACACTGCAGTAGACCAATGCAGTCATGAATATTGGTCACAGAAACCTCAGTTCTTCCAGGAGCTTTCTTGAATAAAAGAGGTCATTGAGTAACCCTAGAAAAGTCCAGGGTTCTTAAGAACCCTTTTAGGCACTGGGTTCTCCTAGGAACCCTCCATGTTGCTTGAGGACTCATTCAAATTAAAAAAGGTTCCTCCAGAAGCTGTGAGCTGAAGAACAGTGCTTGCTGGAACCCACTGCAGTGGTCAGAGGTTCCTGCAGGAGCTTATAGGTTGCCAAGGGTTTTTCCAAGAACCTCATCCTATGGAAAGGTTACTTGAAGCACCTCAAAATATTTTCCTTGGATAAGTTCCTTGGATACCCTATTGGATATTTGAGTTTTGACATGCATAATTCAGTTCTATGTGCATACCGTATTATCACATTTAATCCTAAAATGTATTTGTACTTGCATTCTTTGCTTAAGGGTGTGCACAAAAACAAACGGGTTATGGATGTTTTACAATTCCTACATCCTTTTTCTCTTCAGGCACTTGTCTCACCTAAAGCTAGTCAATGAGGCCAATTACCATTTTCTCTGCTTTCATATTCCTTTCTTCAAGGATGTGTTAGGTGTTAGGGATGGTTCCAAATCCAAATCTCAGGGCCAGAAACAGAAATAATCAGATTTTTACAGTTTTCCATATCAGTTCAGTATTATTTTTATGGGTGCCCCATAGCTCTAATCTATTTCTCCCTCTTTCTTTCCTTGAAACACCACACCAGCATTTTCCATGTTTTAGCTCTTAAAATCAAATTATTTTTTACATTAGTTTTACTTGTAGATTGTTGAATCTAAGGAATGGTTTTTTCCTACATTCCAGACAGCCACAGACAGCGTCTTTTAGTACACTTCAACTAATCCATCATACTAACATACAATATACCTGCCTGGTTTTTGCAAGGTATCTTCTTGTCATGTAACTATGGTAATACAATTAAAAATGTGGACGTGTTTTAAAGAATCTGCTGCTGACCTGTGATACTATGTGCTGGTAATAGGCTGCAAAAGATATGAGACCAGAGAACAGTGTTGCATTGATGAGTTCTTGTGGAAAACCACGGGCATTCCACCATTGAATTCATTCATTTGTGGGACTTTAACTGAACCTTTATTAGGTAACTGCATGCTCTTTTGTATTGTAAACAAAGGAGAGCCATTTCACTCAACATTCCACAATCCTGAGGGCCAGCATTCCAGCTGCCATTGGTCAGTCTGACCTGTTATCCGTGATGTCACTAGGTCAATAAAAGGGGCAGCCATTGTTCTGTCTCTTTCTCCGCTCTTCTCTTCTCGCCTGCACCTCAGGGGGGAAGTCTGCATTACACAGATCCCCCGACGAAGAACAAAGGATTACGGCCACAACACGAGGGCCTGCCTTAGGATTTATAGTTAGCTCACTGCTAACCGAACTCTTCTACCCCTTTCCGTGTGATCTGCCTGAAGCAGACACACAACACAACTGAACTCTCTCTCTTACAGCAGTGACATGAGGGCCTGCGTAGATTCCTGCAACAATAGTTAGCGCCGGCAGCCAGATAATCACAGCAACTTCAAAGCAACTTCTTCCTTTACAGACTGGTACTGTAACCACCGAACATATAACATTACATACCTTTACATAGCTTAACAGTGTATTTGGCTATGCACAGGACTGTGTTACTTTTGTGAATGTATATATATATTGATTGTGTTGAGGCTAGTTAATGTTATGCTTCACACAGACAGAGTTTTTGCATGCTAACTAACCCTCTTTTAACCTGGCACCATTTATCCTACACAGTTAACAAATCCACCCCAATTTGACTTTTAACAGAGCCACACTCTTTTCAAACATGGCCAAGCCGCCATTTTGAATTTCCTTTCTTTATCTGACCATGTGGCCGCTGCTCAACCGAGTCATCTTTTTGAGTTAGATTTCTTTTGCTTGTTTTGCTTGTTTTGCCATTTTGAATTAACTTTCTTAGTCTGATGACATGTGGCCTTGGCAATAGCCGCCATTTTGGATCCAAGCAGTCATTTTGGACACACACACACCCTTTTGTTCAGTAGTTTAGTATTTAGAGTTAAACTTCATATTGTGTGTTTTTGCTTTTATTATCTTTTTAAAAATTCTTGTATATAATTATGCTGGTTTCTTTAATGTTGCACAAGAGTGAGTCATTTGCCAACCTCTTCTATGTTGAACTCCAAGTCCTTCAACCTACTAGCTATTGGTGGTAATTCTGATTATAGTGATTAATTTAATTATCTGAGTTCCCAATTGATAGTTTAATGTATTATGAGACTCAATCAATTAATGAATCATTTCTTTAAGAAGAGTGGTACCCCGAGGACTTTATTAATTAAGGTAATTATTTATGATTATCTTTGATCATTTTAATAGCCAAATTTAATTGATTGCACCTACACAGTTTGGTGCCCCTTTAAACATTGTAAATTCCAACACTCGTTATGGCAAAGGTGTTAGCAAGGTGCCTATTCACATCCTGGCAAAACAATTAGCAACATTAGCATTCATTTGGAGTCGTTTCTAGCTTTTCTCTCCTTTTAGTCCTGTTTTCCATGGAAATACAGTAGCTGAAAACGCAGTTGATGAGAGCAGTGAGTGTGAACCAAAGCAGTAAAGCTGCGGGCTGTAAACCCAAAACAATGAGCCGAAAGATGCTAAAACGCTCCGCAGAGCTGAGGGAAACTGCAGATGTGATAATGCTAGTGATAATTCACTTCGGGTCACAAGATCGCAAGTTTACTTAATGCAGATCATGAATATCAAGTTCCACATTCAGTATGTGTTGAGTCAGCAAAGTCTGACTTAGTAATTAAATCATGTAGTGAGAACCTGCATTTGCCATGCTGTAATGTCCTAAATATATTTTTTTCCCAAGAAAATGTGAAAAGGTATTGTATTCAAAGAGCAAAATGGACACAACATTGTTGTAGAGAGAAAAGATGTTTCTACATCATTGCTGTTCACTCTGGCCTGATTGGCCCCCGGCCGACCACCCCCGCCCACTTCCTCTCCTCCTCTCCCTGATCTCCCCCATCTCTCCCACTGCTGGACACTTAACAGCCAGCCATAAACAATAAGCAGAGAGCCTGTCATTGTGCCCACCAATGCAGCAGCAGCCATCTCCGGGGGTCATCTAATTAATGCAGGGGATTATTGCCGGGTCCCTGGGCCGAGGCTGGGCCCCGCTGTCTCTGAATAGGGTCATTATGGGAGGTAATGAACAGGGTGAGCAATGACTTTTCAGGCCGACTTGGCAAGGGGCTGCCTCAAATGTCAAAGCCACAATGTAATCATCACTTTGTTTGAGGCACTGGGGATGCACTTTATTTGTTTTTGCAGAACTGGTAATGTGGAAACTGCATAGATGGAGTCATGAATGGCCTCATCTGGACAGACAAGGGAAGTTTGGTTACTGGTAAAATCCCCCCCATTGACAATGCTAATGTTTAAAGGGACCCATGTTTGTAGGCTACTGTGACTGGCCCACAGTGGCTGCTGTGGGTTCTGCAGTCTCGCTAGGAATCTTTGATCTTGGTTTTTGTACTGAGAGGTACACTCATGAGACCAGATGTGCATTTATGATCCAAAAAGGTACAAAGTAGTTTCTCATGGTTAGGTACAAATTTGTTAATTTGTGGTCTTCCAGAATGTGGCAGTAGAATGCGCCAGGTGTAAAGGGGGTCATGTTCGTAGCAGTGTGCGAAATACTCCGGCAGTACTTTCACAAAAATAATAATAATAATAATAAAGTCATCAACATCAGCCACAGGTTAACACACAAACAACCCTACTGTATATGCCTAAATGTATGGACAATTTATAGTGCCTAAATAAAAACTAATCAAACAATTGGACAGTTGATTGTCTCAATCTGAAAAAAGAAAAAGCTTCCTGCACCTCCTCATGAAAACTAATGATTTGCTTTGTTTTTAGTTTTGGCAGGTGTATGCTGGTCTCTGCTGGACAACACTAAAGTATAATACGCCTCTTCACTCAGTGTTTTGTGTTGTTATTTGATTTTAATGTGGCATGGAACATTCATATCACAATGAAAAAAAAAATTCATTCAGTTATTAAATTATGTGTGTTCTTTTCTTTTAACTTTGTATCCTGTTGTAAAGCACTTTGTAACCTAAGTTTGAAAGGTGCTATATAAATAAAACTGGACTTACTTTAAAGATGAAAAGCAAAATAATTGTCCTTTCACCATGTTCTTTATTTAATTATGATGCCGTAAATGTACACATAAAACATAAATGCATGGAACAATGTGTATTGTATTTCACTTTGATTCTTTGTTTGATTTAATTTAGGCATTTTAAACCTTTCACAATTTTTTTTTTTATTAAAAAGTTTGAACAAATTTGCAAAATGGGAAGACGTTTTACGCGTTGGACTCGCAGCCTGACCTGTTGGCTGCTGGACAATACAGGCAAAATCTGTTGGAGCGCACAACAAAGGACTAAATAAATATTAAAAAATAAATAGATACATAAAATACACAATTAAAATGCAGTGACACATGATTACACAAGCAGAAACACCCTCCATGTTTTAAATGATGTTCACTTGTGTTTCCGCCTGCTCAGACCAACTCAATGAAGCACTCACACTGTGAGTGCAACAAGCTGACTCACTAGCTTAGGACTTCAAAGTTCTTTTGTACTCAACACAAAACGTCAGTGAATAAAAGTCTCGAATCCAAAGTTCTTCGTTCGACTGTTTAATTATGAATCTCGAAACATAAAAAATTTAAACTTAGGATCTTTACTTTTCTTACAAATTAACTGTGTAGTTCCGTGTAGGTCAAAAGACTGTTGCTCCAGAGTCCAGTGGCTTCTGACTGTTTCGCAGGGTTCTATTTCTTTCATACTAAATCTAACAGCCAGTCAAATTGCATTATACTAGATCACTGGCTAACTGTTTACATTCCAATTTCTATGTTTCATTTGCAACACAAGTTTTTCTCAGATTTACAAAATAATCTCAAAATATTATTACTTCCATAGAAATGGCTTCAACACACACCTCTCCAAACCTAATATTACGCACAGCAGACACAACGTGGATACCTTCATTAATTATTTAAATCTTTCAACACAACACAGGGATTTAGCTGTTAATGGACCTTGTGTGCTGTTCTGAAAGATTCACAGTTTATACATTGAGATCATTTGTAGAATAGCAGGAGATCTCCAAACCCCATGTTTTATTATTTTGAGGACACACTTTTTAAGAACAGAACTTATTTTCCTGTTGTATAGACAAGGACATAAGACATAAATGAATCATTTCAAATATCAGAATCAGCAATACTTTATTGATCCCCGAGGGGAAAGTCTTTCGTTACAGCTGCTCACTACGTCAATGCACACAGTACTAAGCAAATCAAATATAATACACTATAATACAGCTAAGAAGTCTCTTTTGTCTGGACCCCTCTGTCTTCCCTCGCAGCTTCGTTCCACCTCTGCATCCTTGGTGTGTCCTCCTCCAGATCTCAGTGGGGACATCAGTTGTCCTGGGCAACATGCCGCTCGGCTTTAAAGCTATAAAGCCTTTAAATGTTTATATAACTCACATTTCCTCTTCTGACTGTGTTACAAGTTTTAACATTCAACACCAAGGAGTGTTGCGTCCAGCTTGTCACCCCAACAAATACAACTGGAAGTTTTTGCAAGTGGAAAGCAGGCGGGATATGATGTTCTCATCACTGCTCTAGTGACTCCTACTGCTTGGTCAGGCACCTTTGCACATACAGTATGCCCTCTGTGATGCTCCTCACTGGTAGGTGAAATGAAGCAGATGGTGACTCATTGTGTATTGGAGAAAGTATATGCCTGTCTACAGTCTCTAAAACAAGAGAGGGAGTTAGCCGCAATAAGGACTGCAGTTCAGGGGAAGTGGTTATTCCAGAATGGGAGATAAAAGGGACACATGCAATAATGTTTTTTTTTCCTAAGTATAAGTTTTGTTGGATAATCTAAGAGTGCTTTAAACTCCTCTCACCCCACACCTTTCTGACATTGGAATTGGGTGGGCTGCATCTGACGATATTTGTATTTTTCTGAAACCAACACTCCCACAAGCACTTTATGCAGCGATTGGTCAGGTGCAACAAGGTGTGAATGTTTGAACTTTTTACTGACGCTTTTTTTTCCATTCTTTACACAACTACTTAAATAGCAGAACATTTTCATGTGTACAGCTGAGTGCAACACCATGTATCCCTTCGACTGTCCGAAAGTTTGCGCCGATCTTCATTTGTATGATTCATTGCATCAACACTAAAAAGACAAACCAATGACACAGAATTCTTGGAGAGAGTTCAGGGAGGCAGTGTAATACAGACAGAAGGAAGCTATGGTAACACTTTCTAGAGGAGGTCGGACAAGAGCTTATTTGTTTCAAGCACGCTAACTGTCAAATTTACCATTTGCAGTGGTATAATCATTACTGTTTAAAGATACACTTTGGTCAGTTGGAATATTTTGTAAAGGGTAGAATTCTGCTTTACTTTTGTGTCGAAAGAATAAATCCAAAATCTGGTAATCCCTTGTTTGTGAGAGCTTGCAAATTTGGTCAATCCTCCAAATAATCCTGTAAAAAATCATTAAATTAAAACAACTTCCTTGCAAATACGTTACGGCAGATTGAACTTTCTTTGTCAGCATTTGGGGGAATCAAGGTTACTTCCAGGCTGTGTTATGGCCCCCAACAAGGTCGTCCAACAAAAATTCCAGCAAACCAAGATTCTAAGAAACAACTAAACTAAGCCATAATCTTCTTGGGACTAAGCCTGACAGGTGTAATTCAGGGCAAGCAGGGAAAGCTACAAATTAGTATTGTTCACCAACTGCTCACATTTACCCACAGTAATAAAACTTGCAAAGATCCTTTTTTCCAGGTGTTCCAAAATTTTAATCTGGATCAGAATGATCTGGATTTGGAAATCCCATGTTTTGCTATCCAGGATCAGCTAATCCATCTTAATTTTGTGCTGTTTTTTCAAAGCAACATTGGATTGGACCCTGATCCAGGTACAAACTTTTAAGATTACCAAATTTGGATTACCACTGCTCCAAATGGGACTCCATATCACAATGCAGGCTACTAGCTATGTAAAGAACAACAGGTAGAATAGCCAGTTTGAAGAGACAGAAAATAGCACAATGAAACTATACAAACATTCCCTTCCATTTTCAATTTCTTTCAACAGTCAGACCCCTCATCTGACCCACAACAAATAAATAAAAACAAAAATAAATAGATTATTCACAAATACATTATGGATATTTTGAAGTCATAGTTTTAAATCATAAAAAGGCTAAATGTCCAATAGTTAAAAAATAAAGAATGTTCAGAGTTCTTCATTTGTGGCTAGACCAGCATTTTGAAGCTGTGCTTTTAGAAGGTGGATCTCAAGTCTGGCTTTGGTTTGCTGTGGGTGAGTAAGAGTGATTTGTTTTTCTGCCACACAAATCTGTACTTCTGCTCTTTCGGTTTCTCGTTTAAGAAGTGACTTATAGGCCTCATCATGATCTTTGTTTGGTGCTTCGAGCCTCTTTTCTGAGCTCCTGTGGCAATAACTACTGGCCACCAGTGATGATCCACCTTCTTCCTTATTAACATGGCTGAGATCCAGAATAAATATTTCCTCTGTATTAGGAAGAACTGGCTCACTTTCCTCTTCAATCGTGGGCACACTGTCCCCTACAACACCTTGAATCCCGTGCAGAGCTTGCGAGGTTTCACCTCTAAGCTTGGGTGGCCTGGGTCTGTCCATGATGCGCATATCCTGAGGGATAGCATTCTATACAGAGAGCAAACACACCTGAGCAGACATGCTTCAACACCGCTCACTGCAGAACAAGATGTGCTATTGAGCATTTAAATAGGGTTCTGAAGAGGCGCTTTGCATGCTTTAACTACTTGCGAGTGGAACCACAGGGAGCATGCAACATAATACTTTCCTGTATTGTCCTGAACAACATCGCTGCCAGGCGCAATGTCCCTCTCTGTGATTACGTTTATAGCTGCTTTTCCACCAAAAGTACCTGGAACTTTTATCCCATTGTTGTGTGCATTTCCACCGCAGTCTAAAGACCCGGGAAGATTAGGCAGATCACACCATTAGGTTACACCCATCACACAGCTGCATAACTCTATAGTTTTAACTTATTAAACTCATCACCTGAAATACAGAGCCACTACTCACTGAGAGCGCTGTAATACTAGAATATGGTAACACAAGCATAAGAATTACGTGTCTTACACATTTAGTTCCACAACTATTTATTAATCTGCAGAAATCTAAATGTGTAAAATACAGCATTTGTGTGCTTCAGAAGGAGACGTGGGACGAGGGCTGCTGGTGTCACGGAAGTAAACACACTGGTCTGCAGCCTGCAGATCACTGTACCGCCCGCTTCATCTGAAAAACATGGTGAAAAAAAATTAACGTCCCACTGCAATGACATTAAAAAGATATCATTTTGTATGAACGATTTAGCCAATTCTTGTCTTAACGAACACCAAATTAGCAGTTAGTGTTAGCATGTAGCTAACATTAGCTTTTGGTTAGGGTAGCAATAGCATGACAACAGTTAGCTGTAATAGCATTTAACAAGCATCATGTGGGCCATATGTGTGTCAATCGACTGGCCATCCGTTTCCGTGTCTTCTACCACGGTTCAACAGCGCAGTGAGAAGGCCGGCCTGTGACCCAGCAATGCATCGATCCAGACGGTCAAACCACTTGCTGCTCCACCGGTCGGAGCTCGACCAATCAGAAATGTCCAGCACAGCAAGCACCACCCGGTACTTCTGAAAAGTACAACCCCCCGAGCAAGGACCTTTTGAATGAATTTAGACCCTGGTCCCTGCGGTGGAAACACACTGAGTTCCTCCAAAGGTTCCAAGTCCCTGGGGAAAGTTCCTGCGGTCGAAACCCAGCTTATGATGCACCTCAGCCTGTTGAAGACCGAGACCAACCTTCAGCGTTCTTTCAGAATGACGGACTGACTGGACATGCAATAAGGGATGCAGTTGTTAGAAACTACTTTTGACTGTGTCATTGTAATTAATATAAAGTGATAAATGTAAGTTAAAATTAAATCATTTTTGTTTAATATTGACAGCTGTTTGGGGGATAATTTTATGAGGACAAGACCTCTTTTTTTTTTACTTTACTGTGCTGAAAGGCTTAGAAGGTAACCTACTTTATCACTGTAACGGTTAAACAAATCAAGTGCAAAATGTAAATAAATGCATATATACTACATGATACAAATGTTGTATTATTTGACCAACGTTAGCGTTTCATTACATTTTGTTCCTGAAATCCACCCTTCAGCTGGGATCTGGAAAATCCCAATTTTTTGGATCAAGGGTATCCCAATCCTACAAAAAAATTTTAACAACTCATACTGAAGGTTTGATCCAGATCAAAACCACAACTGGATTACGTGATCTAATCTGATTTTAGAATCCTTTTATTCTTTTCAACAACCTATTTTTAAGATTTGATCCAATCTGATAAACGAAATCCGATCAGATTACTTCTGAACAACTGGGCCCTGTAGTCTGTGACATTTTAAATGTAAATATTTGTACAGTAGCACATTCTGCTCAATGATAACATTTTAATTGTGATTGAAGAGACATGCACCAGTGTCTGACTATATATTACACGTATTATTATATATTACTGAGTTTGTAGATATTGTAAAACCCTGAAGAAGAAAAATTATCAAAATGTCGGCTCTAATAAAGCCTTTCCTAGAAGACTCAACTGTGCAACCAAATGCCAAATTCATGCAGAAGCTTGAAATGTTCATTATTAACACATGGTATGTCACCATATGTGCATCAAAACAAACCATAATCACATTACAACTGCATCAGGAAATGTCATGGAACAGTGGACAGCTTTACAGTATGAATCAGCTGCTAATCAGCTGGTTTAGAGGGTATGGCTGTGTAGACATGGGATCTGTTTTTGAACACATCTGACTGTTCTTCTGTTATTTTGAATGCTTGGTTGGCAGCAGCCGTGTGACTCCTCAAAGCTATGTGTGTTTTGAGGCGCTGCCCTGGGCGCTCCAAGGTTTCTGCTTAAACTGCAGTGCACAATGTCAGACAGAGAAAAACACAGCAGAGCCTGGAAGGGCATACACATTTCCTACTGAGTGCTGTTAACTTTAACTACATCCTCCGTACACAATCATCCATTTTTATCTTCTATCGCTTTATCCCCTTTTTTAATGAGCAATGTGGGTTTAGTCAGGGAAAATAAACTAGCATATTAATCTGAGTTAGCAGTGCATTTACAAGTGAACCAATGTGCACTCTAAAGCCAAGTGTTTGTCGTGACAGATCCATCCATTCCATTCAGATCCTCTTATCTGCGGCAACAGCACCAAGAGAGCATCCCAAATGTTCTGTTCCTCAACATTTTCAGGTTCCTCCAAATGCTCCCAATTCAGCTGGGAGATGTAATCCTTACAGCATGTCCTAGGTCTGCCCTGAGGTCAGTCAGTCATGCCTGGAACATCTCCAAAGTGAGACATCCACGGAAACCTGTCCCAGGTGTCTGAACCACCTCGCCTGGCAGCTCTCTGTGCAAAGGAGAATTGAGTCAGCTTAAGACACACGTACTTATTCATTGATTAACTCATCATACACCATGTGTGGAGAACTAAAGTGTTCAATATCAAATAAATAAATAAGTCATGAATAAATTGTATAAAATATATAAATTAAACTATAATTTGTGATATAATTTAAGAAATTATTCAAACTCAACTCATTATTGTAAAATGTTATTTAATCATTCCTATTTTTGTATTTTTATGGAACTTCATTTTTATTTTATTTTAGACATGTTTATTACAAAATGCCTTTTTTCAAAAATCTGTTTTTATTTCATAATGACATTTTCCCAAATATCACTTTTTATTTTATGTCACTGTTTATGACAGTGGTGTTCAGTAGTCACTGCCACCTCACCTTTCAGCCAATCACATGCTCCCTGCCATTTAAGTAAGCAAGCTCAACATCTGCTGGCACATTTAGCCATTTAGCTCCTGTTAGCTAGAGCAACAATGTCAAAGTGATTCTGAATCAACTATGTAGCTGCTGCTATACATAAACACAGTATTACAGACACAGAGACTAACATCTTTAATTTAATTAACTTAATAAGGATGCACATGCTACCTACCTAGCATGTCTAATTAGCTGGCTAACTAGCTGGGCTTGTTTTTTTTAACTTTTAAAGTGAAGAGACAGTGTTAACGGCAGCAGCGATGTTAGCTGGTTAATTCAGAGTTACATCTGCCATGTCTTGAATCTAAAGATGTTAGACACAATTCTGTGAGGAGCAAAAATACAGATCAGACTTTCTCTGTGGTCGCACTAGTCAACAGGAGCTAGCCAACACTGCTAACACTGGCTCTTTTATTTATTGTTCCCCAGAGGGGAAATTCGGTTGTTGCAGCAGACAGAAACACGTAGATAAATAGAGAAAGTAAAAACAATAAATAATAGGAGGTATATGAAACTAAAATAAGAATAGATGTAAAAATAGAAACTATACAAGAGCAACTGAAGAAAAATTATGAGGTAAAGTGACAGTGGTGTGATTAATAGCAGAGTCAGCAAGTCTAGTATATGGAAATTGCGTACACCATATATGAGTAATAATACGTGTTTGTCTGTATTAATATATAAATATAATATGATAATAATATAATATATATGTATTAAGGGAGTATAACATATTAACATAATATAGTACAGTATAAATAAGAAGAGTATACTAAAGTATGGGATATAAGACACAGTATAAGGTGAAATGTAGTAGTATAGTATAACATATAGGAGGGTAACTATAGTAGAGTAATATAACATAGAATATAAAATGTAATGAGATAGTATGAGTATAGTATACTATATTACAGTATAATATATAACCAATTATATCAAAACATATAACAAGCTATATAAATTAGTCCATCAGAGAGACAAGAAAGATGTGTTTGTGATGTGGGGAGGAGGGCAAAGCAGTGATGTCATAGTCTGTGGTCTCTACCGCTGTTGTACAGTCTGATGGCAGTGGGTACAAATGAGTGCCTGAAGCACTCCTTTTTACATCTAGGTGGGATGATCCGGTGGCTGAATGAGCTGCCCATCTGCCAGCTCCTAGTGGGAGAGAGAGAGAGGGGTTATCCAGGATGGCTTTGGTCTTGTCCTTTATCTTTCTCTCCGCCACTGTCTCCAGACTGTCCAGTTCCAGCCCAATCACAGAGCTGACCTTCCTTACCAGCTTGTTAAGTCTGCTGGCCTCATCAGCCTTGATGTCACCACCACAGCAAAGAACAGTGCACTGGCTACTACAGATTGGTAGATCTGCAGGAGCCTGTTGCACACAACTGAAGGATCTGAGTCTCCTTAGGAAGAACAGTCTGCTCTGTCACTTCCTGATGAGGGCATCGGTGTTGTGAGACCTGTCCAGTTTTTTTTATTGATTTAGACCCCAAGGTACTTGTACCTTCTCCACTTTCTCTACTTGGATGACAAGGGGCCTCCTCTTCCTCTGGTAGTCCAACACCAGTTCTTTGGTCTTGCTGATATTGAGATTCAGGTGATTGTTGTTGCACAATGTGACAAAGCTCTCTATCAGTCCTCTGTGCTCCTCCTCATTGTCTTTGTTGATGCATGCAACAATGAAGTGCGGGAAATATTTTCTGGTTGATCATCATTGATAGACAATCAAAGTTAGCCATCATTTATGTTGTGTTGCTAAGTGCAGGCACCTGTCTGCCCATACTACATTCCTGTGAAAGGGTGCCCATTGTACTGAGAGGCTCTCTGCCTCTCCCATACAATGGCACTCCTAGTTATGCATACGCTCTGGTGTACATAGGGCAAGATGGTCTCCCTCCCTGTGTTCTTAGCACATGAATAAGCTCACTTTCTGATCGCAAGTAATATGTTTCCTGATGTTGTCATAAAACTGTTGTCAACTGTTGTGGGAAAAAGACACTAATTCCATACACAGCCAGTTTTAGTAAAGGAAGCTGGACAGGTGAAACAATGGTGTAAAGCGAAGACAGGAGGAGTTTAGAAGAGGAGGGCCTCACAGTAAGGCCCACAGAAGGAGGAGCAGAAAAGTGTATATAAGGAAATGCACAACAGAGCCTGATCAGTTGCTCGGTTTACTCTGTTTTGGATATTACATTGAAATCTACATCATATTGAACTCTGTAGTTTGTTTGTGCTACTTTAAGATACAGCAGGTAAATTAAGTATTGAATAAGTCACCATTTTTCTCAGTAAATATATTTCGAAAGGTGCTATTGACATGAAATTTTCACCAGACGTTGGTAACAACCCATGCAATCAAATCTAAACATAGATGTCCATAAGTTAAGTTATGTGTTATAATGTTAAATGACACAGAGAAAAAGTATTGAACACATGAAGAAAGGGAGGTGCAAAAAGGCATGGAAAGCCACGACAATCAGTAATTAGAAAGCAATCCTGCCCCTTGTCAATGCAAATTAATATCAGCTGGTTCAGTCCCAACTGATGGTCTATAAAAAGGTGTCTCATCACCAAGGTGTCACAGAAGAAACATCTCATGTTCTCAATGTTCCAGTGAGCACTGTTGGGGCCATAATCCGGAAGTGGAAAGAACATCATTTCACCATAAACCGGCCACAACCAGGTGCTCCTTGCAAGATTTCTGACAGAGGAGTGAAAAGATTATCAGAAGAGTTGTTCAAGAGCCAAGGACCACTTGTGGACAGCTTCAGAAGGACCTGGGATTAGCAGGTACAATTGTTCCAAAGAAAATGATAAGTAATGCATTCAACTGCCATGGCCTGTACGCACGCTCACCAAGCAAGACTCCATTACTGAAGAAAAAACATGTTGAAGCTCATTTAAAGTTTGCTGCACAACATTTGGACAAGCCTGTGACATACTGGGAGAATATAGTCAGATGAGACCAAAATTGAACTCTTTGGATGCCATAATACACACTGTGTTTGGAGGAGAAATGGCACTGCACATCACCCCCAAAACGCCAACAGTTAAGTTTGGAGGTGGAAACATCATGGTGTGGGGCTATTTTTCGGCATATGGTACTGGCAAACTATATATAATTGAAGGAAGGATGAATTGAAAAATGTACAGAGACGTTCTTGATACAAATCTGCTGCCATCTACCAGGATGATGAAGATGAAATGAGGGTGGACATTTCAGCAAGGCAATGATCCCAAACACACAGCAAAGGAAACTCTCAGTTGGTTTCAGAGAAAGAAAATATAGCTGCTAGAATCCAATTGAAAATCTATGGAAAGAACTAAAGATCAGAGTTCATAGAAGTTTTGAAGACTGTGTGGAAGAATCGGCCAAAATCACACTTCAGCAATGCATGCAACTCGTTTCTTCATACAGGAGGCATCTTGAAGCAGTCATTACCAACAAAGGCTTTTGTACGAAGTATTAAATGAATTTCAGTAAGCGTGTTCAATACTTTTTCCCTATGTCACTTAACATTATTATACATAACTTAATTTATGGACATCTATGGTTAGATTTCTTTGCATGTGTGGATTGCATGGGTTGTAACCAACATCTGGTGAACATTTCATGTCAATAGCACTTTTAGAAATATATCTACTGAGAAAAATGGTGACGTGTTCAATACTTATTTTATCTGCTGTATAAGTAAACAGTGTGGTAGAAAAACTAACTACAATTGGCCCAGAGGAAGGTTTTTCTCCCACCGGAGTCGTCAGAGTTGAAGTGGAAGTCTGAGGTGTAAAGAGTGAAGAGGAATGACACCAGTACAATTCCTTGAAGTGCGCCAGTGTTGCTTATCACAACCTCAGAGGTACTGCCATCCACTCTGACACTCTGACTACTGTGGCCAGTGCAGTGAGTTATGAAAATCTAGCAATGGTTGACATGTCGTGGAGGTGGTAGGGCTTTGGATGCAACGCCATCCAGTGTCATGGAAGTGTTGGGTCGGGGAGAGCTCGATGGTGAGGGGGTGCTGTCCACTGAAGTTTGGGGTTTACTGAGAGAGGGGGAGGTAACCATGTTGGGTGATGATGGGTGGGGACCCAGTGCATTGTCTGAGCACAGGGGTGGGGTGGTGTTATACCTATTGAAAAATAGGTACAGCTCACTAGCTCTAGGTCCCCTTGTACTCCAGAGGGAGGCTTGCTGCAGCCTGTCATATGCTTCTTCCCATTCCATATCTCCTTCGCACTGTTCTGTCCCATTTTGGCCTCAGTATTCTCCTTGTAGTTATTCTTGGCCTCTCTGTTTTCTCTTTAACTCCTTTTGGACTACCCAGAGTTCCTCACAATCCCTTGCCATGAAGGCCCTCCTGTTCCTGTTGAGAAGGCCTTGGATCTTTTTATTAATCCACGGTTTATTGTTCTCTTGCGTGCTCTAAAAATGAATGAACTTCTTCCCCTTAGCTCAAATGCATTTATTCATATAGCAGGAGATCATTTCCTGACCGCTGAAAAATGTGAGGGCAACTCAACCCTGATCTTTACACACTTTAATTTTGCTTGCTTGAATTTATTAAGAAATGAAACTCATTGTCTTGGTGTAGTCTTAGCCACTTAAATGCTCCAGTTGAGAATGTAAAAGTGCAGTTGATGCTTAATGTTGTTGCAGGGAAACTATTGCATTGTACAGTGGTGTGTGTGCTTCTGTGTCAGGGAACCTCCCAGTCAGTTGGTCCACTGGAGCCAGAGAAGTGGATCTCATAAAAAACAGATTGCCAGATTGGCAATGACTGTCTTGTGGTGAGATGACATATTATGTAAATTATGTCACCGTATTTCACTCAGGCTGGTGTGTCACGGAGGACAGACATGAGTAATGTAAACAACGTCGGCAGATGCTAGGCGCTGGACAGCTGACAAGGCAGAGTGACAGATTCAAGATTTTGTATTTACCAGAAAGAAATGAGTTTCCTTCTCTTCCATCACTGGACCTTGATGATGTTGTGTTTGTGTGGGTATGTTTGGGTGAGCGTGTGTAAATTAATAGTCCTAATATTTGGTAGGAATTAAGTTTTAAAACTAGTGAAAGCAATGTATCTACTAATTGTTTTTGTATTTACCCAAGATTTTTCACAGACTTTCCAATGCTGTCAGAATAGAGACAAAATATATACATCATAATAAAGCAAGAGCCATTTGAACAATATGAACAAAATGAAGATTACATTTTTTTTCCAAACTGTATGTGCACTGTACAGACCATACAACAGCTTTACGCACAGCGTCATACACATCTTGAGCGGCAGAAGGCATGCCAATTTCATTACATTCAATAACATGTTTTACATTTTACATTTAATGCAGGTTTCTTTAAATTAAATGATACATTTCTACAATATACCGCATGGTCACTACAGTATGGTTAAGGTATGCATATGCTTAGGCAACTTAAACACGGTTAAAAATGACTGGATAGTGATGGGTCATTATGAAAGCTGGATGTGCTACTCACACATCCACCAACCCGACATACACGTCCTTATTTTTCCCTTGCATTGGCACTGAATGTTGGCATTGGGTGTAAATCCTGTGTTGTCAAATATCAACATAATTCCCAGGATACTGGGCTCCCAGCACCTACACACACACACACATATACACTTCCAACAACATCATGTCCATTGTCTCAGCTCATCACTTGTTGTGTAACCCAACTTTTATTTTTGTAGGACATGAAATGAGCAAGTTATGAATTCAGGGAGTTAACCTCTTGTTTAGCTGGTGACAGCATTGCCACATACAACAGACAGAAGTCTCTACAACCCTTGCCATTATTAATCTGTATAATATTCTAGATATTATACTGTATTAAGCAAACTGTATTGTTTAACCTTATGTCACTTATTAGTAGTGTTAAAAATGTTTGTTAAAGTTAATGAAAGGTCTAAGATAACTGGTTGAATGATCTGCTGAAATAGTTGTTGGTTGAATAATTTTTGTCTGAATGTTTCATAACCACTATGCTATTTTTATGTCTCAAATCATGATTGTATGGCCATAGTAATGTTTGAGTATGTGATATTTGCACGTAAAACTTAAATTACATTCACTAGAGTCAGAAAACGTGAAGAGCCACACCCAAAACTCCTCCTGCTTTGGCAAACAAATAAAATCACTTTCACATACATAGCAGCTCCAGGCCAGACCTCACACCTTATGATCTCAAAGGTTGTTTTATTTTATCTTTTATTTTCTCAATACGTATTACTTTAAGTTTTCTTTTCATTGCCTAAAGTCTGTTCACATTTTAACCTTTTTCCAAGCAAGTTTTAATGCCTCAGTATTAAACTGAAGAGTTGTTTCTTTTGACTTTTATATTTTTGTAACTTTAGCACTAAGCCTAACGATTTTTGCAACGTTAATTTTTCCTTTACAGTTACCCAAGCCTAACTGAAGAAGTTAGTGTAGCCAGAGCCTTGGCCAATTTGGGGTTCAGTGTCTTGCCCTGCATCTCCCAGAGAACTATGCCAGCAGCGACTTGGCAGTGGCGAATGGCTGCCCACCATTGGGTTTGGTTCTGCTCGAGGTTTCTGCCAGTTAAAAGGAAGTTTTTTCTTTCCACTGTCACCAAGTGCTTGCTCATGGTGGGATTTGTTGGGTCTCTGTAAATAATATTATAAAGAGTAGGGTCTAGACGTGCTCTATAGGAAAAGTGCAATGAGATAACTTCTGTTATGAACTGATGCTACATATATAAAATTGAATTGAAGTGAACTTGGCCCGGACCTTCGCCAACGGCCAGACCGGCCAGGAGACCTCATCAGCTCGGTGACCAACTGCTTCACAGAGTGGGAGCGGCGTCCTAAATTACAGAGTCTGAGCCACAGGCAGACACGTCAACACCCTCCTCTGCACAGTGGACTCAACCCTGCACACCACGTCGGAAAGCCTCATCTTTACCAGCGCCAAACCACGGTTTTGCTGTGATAGAGTTGATGTTGAATAAAATATATTTATTACTATTTAGAGAAGTAAAGTGCCCCAGTGTTACGTTAGTGTCTTGCAGTAATTTTTATAATCAAATCACATCACTTCACTATTGCCACTAAGATCAGGTTTATTTCATCACTCAGTATCTGCTATTTCATCTGTTTGTGTTTGATATTTTATTTGTCATATACCTTATTAATCGTTCATTTATTCAGTTATTAGGCATTTAGCTAAGCCAGTGTCTTCTTGTGCCAGTATCAAGTCTGGATAAATGCAGGGGGTTGTGTGAGGAAGGGCATCCGACTTAAAACACATGCCAAATTAAAAATGCGAATCGTGACAATGACTTCCATACCGGATCGGTCGGGGCCCAGGTTAACAACGACCGCCACCGGTGCTGTTGACCTACAGGGTACCGGTGGAAATTGGACTACTGTTGGTCGAAGACGAAGAAGGAGAGGAGGAAGGTGTGTTCGTAGGCAGAGAGAAGAGGAAAGCTAAGAATGTAGGACTGACAGTAGGGACTTTGAATGTTGGGACTATGACAGGGAAGGCTAGAGAGTTGATTGACATGATGCAGAGAAGGAAGGTGTACATACTGTGTGTCCAGGAGACCAGGTGGAAAGGTAGCAAGGCTAGAAGCTTAGGAGCAGGGTTCAAGTTGTTCTACCATGGGTCAAATAGGAAGAGAAACGGAGTAGGAGTTATCCTGAAAGAGGAGTTTGTGAGGAATGTTCTAGATGTGAAAAGAGTATCAGACAGATTGATGAGTCTGAAGCTGAAAATTGAAGGGGTGATGTTCAATGTTGTGAGTGGTTATGCCCCACAGGTAGGATGTGAGTTAGAAGAGAAGGATAAATTCTGGAGTGAGTTAGATGAAGTGATGCAGAGCATCCCCAGAGGTGAGAGAGTGGTGATTGGTACAGATTTCAATGGGCATGTAGGTGAAGGGAACAGAGGTGATGAGAATGTGATGGGCAGGTTTGGTCTTCAGGACAGGAACACAGAAGGACAGATGTTGGTAGACTTTGCAAAGAGGATGGAAATGGCTGTAGTGAACACTTTGTTCCAGAAGAGGCAGGAACATAGGGTGACATATAAGAGCGGAGGTAGAAGCACTCAGGTGGACTACATCTTGTGTAGACGTTGTAATCTAAAAGAGACCAGTGACTGTAAAGTAGTGGTAGGGGAGAGTGTAGCCAGACAACACAGGATGGTAGTGTGTAAAATTACTCTGGTGGTGAGGAAGATGAAGTGGACAAAGGCAGAGCAGAGGACGAAGTGGTGGAAGTTGAAAAAGGAAGAATGTCGTGTAGTTTCCAGGGAGGAGCTGAGACAGACTGAGTGGTCAGGAAGTGCTCCCAGATGACTGGACCACTACAGCTAATGTGATCAGGGAGACAGGTAGGAGGGTACTCGGTGTGTCATCTGGAAAGAGGAAAGTGGACAAGGAGATTTGGTGGTGGAACGAGGAAGTTCAGGAGTGTATATAGAGAAAGAGATTAGCTAAGAAGAAGTGGGACACTGAGAGGACTGAAGAAAGTAGACAGGAGTACAGGGAGATGCAGCGTAAGGTGAAGTTAGAGGTGGCAAAGGCCAAACAAAGAGCATATGAGGACTTGTATGCTAGGTTGGACACTAAAGAGGGAGAGGTGGATTTGTACAGGTTGGCCAGACAAAGAGATAGAGATGGGAAGGATGTGCAGCAGGTTAGGGTGATTAAAGATAAGGATGGTAATGTATTGACAGGTGCCAGGAGTGTGATGGGAAGATGGAAGGAGTACTTTGAAGAGCTGATGAATGAGGAAAATGAAAGGGAACGAAGAGTAGAAGAAGTGACTGGTGTGGAGCAGGAAGTAGCAAAGATTAGCAAGAGTGAATTGAGGAGGACATTGAAGAGGATGAAGAGTGGAAAGGCAGTTGGTCCTGATGACATACCTGTGGAGGTATGGAAGTGTCTAAGAGAGGTGGCAGTGGAGTTTCTGACTAGCTTTAGCAAGATCTTGGAGAGTGAGAGGATGCCCGAGGAATGGAGAAGTGTACTGGTACCAATTTTTAAGAACAAGGGAGATGTGAAGAGCTGTGGCAACTATAGAGGAATAAAGCTGATGAGCCATGCAATGAAGTTGTGGGAAAGAGTAGTGGAAGCTCGGCTAAGGGCAGATGTGAGCATTTGTGAGCAGCAATATGGTTTCATGCCTAGAATGAGTACAACAGATGCAGTATTTGCTTTGAGGATACTGATGGAGAAGTACAGAGAAGGTCATAGGGAGTTGCATTGTGTCTTCGTAGATTTAGAGAAAGCGTATGACAGGGTGCCGAGAGATTGTATGAGGAAGTCTGGAGTGGCAGAGAAGTATGTTAGAGTGGTGCTGTAGGTGTGACAGAGGAGTTCAAGGTGGAGGTGGGTCTGCATCAAGGCTCGCCTCTGAGCCCCTTTTTGTTTGCTCTGGTGATGGACAGGCTGACAGATGACGTTAGACAGGAATCTCCATGGACTATGATGTTTGCTGATGACATTGTGATTTGTAGTGAGAGCAGGTGGAGGAAAATCTAGAGAGATGGAGGTCTGCTCTGGAAAACAGAGGAATGAAGCTTAGCCGCAGTAAGACAGAATACATGTGTGTCAATGAGAGGGACCCAGGTGGAATGGTGAGGTTACAGGGAGCAGAGGTGAAGAAGGTGCAGGACTTTAAGTACTTAGGGTAAACGGTTCAGAGCAATGGAGACTATGGAAAAGAGGTGAAGAGGCGAGTGCAAGCAGGTTGGAACGGGTGGAGAAAAGTGTCAGGTGTGTTGTGTGTAAAAGAGTATCAGCAAGAATGAAAGGAAAGGTGTGAAAAGACGGTGGTGAGACCAGCGATGTTGTACAGCTTAGAGACAGTGGCACTGAAGAAAAGACAAGAGGCAGAGCTGGAGGTAGCAGAGCTTAATTGTTGAGGTTGTCTTTGGGAGTGACGAGGATGGAAAGAATCAGGAATGAGTACATCAGAGGGACAGCTCATGTTAGATGTTTTGGAGATAAAGTCAGAGAGGCCAGATTGAGGTGGTTTGGACATGTTCAGAGGAGAGACTGTGAATATATTGGTAGAAGGATGCTGAGGTTGGAGCTGCCAGGCTGGAGGTCTAGAGGAAGACCAAAGAGGAGATTTATGGATGTAGTGAGAGAGGACATGAAGTTAATTGGTGTGAGTGAAGAGGATGCAGAGGACAGGGTTAGATGGAGGCACATGACTCGCTGTGGCGACACCTGAAAGGGAACAGCCGAAAGGAAAAGAAGATTAGGCATTTAGCTATAAATACATTTCCTCATTTAATCAGTAAGAAGTTCTCTGTGTGGTTTCTTTTAAGTAGAAGACAAGGTCAATCTTTCGAAAATAATTCCATCCTTTTTAGAGACTGATCAACTTAATGATCCGAGTTTTAATTAATTCGTTTTTTGTTTTTTTCTCCCCGGTTTACCGGGTGGTGCCCCTTAATGAGAGTATTAAAGTGTAATTATTTGATTAAAGTAGATTATCCTACAAGAGGACAGAGATGAGCAGAGTAGAGCATGGAAGTGAGAAGTGATAAACCACATGAAATTAGGTTGTGCTGCTGTGATGCAATAAAGTTTTCAGCATCTGTTACAACACCAGCATCAGCATCAGCATACAACACCCTCTATCCTTAGACCCTCGATTCAGATAAGGAAAACCCCCTCTGACTTGCACTCCTACACGGGCCCACCAAGGTAGATTACGGCGGCCTTTGCAAACTCACATTTGCTCAGATTGATTGTCAAGCCTGCCCAGACCAGCCTGTCAAAAAGAGCACCTATGTGCTGGACATGTGCTTCCCAGGTGTCTCAATACACCACTACATCATCCAGATACACAGCACAACCGCTAAGACCAGAAACAACATGACAACATAGCGAACCTCTCCATTCATGTTGAAAAAAGTTTTGTGTGTTACAACATATTCATTAGCCAAGACTGCAGCTTCACTGAGAGTTTTTACTTATGTTCATTAGGATGAGAACACCCGCGGAGGGTGAAGGATAAAAACCTCGTCCTTCACCCTCCGCGGGAGGTCTCATCCTTCGAACCCTTTGAGGGATCCTTCAGGATCAGGATTGTACGCCCTTCGGTAAGCCATTCAGGGTGCGTCCCATCCCTTAGCATCTGGTACATTTGTGCTGTTAGGCGCTCGTGGAGTGCAGTGAGCACATTGTATGTATGTATGTATGTATGTATGTATGTATGTATGTATATATATATATATATATATATATCTCGCCCATCTCCATCTTGTTCCAGTAGCCCATTTGTCGTCTCGATGCCCTGGTTCCCCAACACCTGACGCAGACCTTGTTTGGGCGGGCGACGTCTGAGCCGGCATGTCATTTATTTCATTGTCACTCATCATCATCATGAGCTGGGCAGCAGCGTGAAGGGTCTTGCCTAAGGACCCACACTGGATGATGGGTCATTGCTCATTGAGCTCCGAGGGGGATTCGAACCCTTGTTCCCCCGTGAATGTCCCGTGGCCTACCAAATCGAGCTATGAAGGGGATTCAAACAATAAGAAAAATAAGATCATGGCGAGGATGAATACAAGGCAACCCCGACGCCAACTACAACGGCTAAGTAAAGTACCATCAGAAAGTCTCCTAGAAGATGTGAATGCAGCATTGAGAGCGATCCCTACCACAACCATCACTGAAACCAATGAGCTGATATACGCCTCAGCAGCAGTGATTCTAGAGATGCTTGGCTACAAGAGCAACCATGGGAGCCATGAGAGACAATACCCACCATGGAAACGAAGGTTGGAGGCAAAAATCAAGGAGGCCTGGAGAGAAGTGAGCCAACTGACAGAGGCTGAGAGAGGTGCAATGAGAAAGCAAGTACCCAAGAAGTACAACCAGATGCCCATACCTGAAGCACTCGAAACTGCCAAACAAAGGCTCCAAGCCTTGGCCAGCCGCCTAAAGAGATACACGAGAGATAATGAAGCCAGAAGAATAAACCAGCTGTTCGCAACTCAACCTGCGAAAGTGTACGCTCAATGGCAGGGTAATAACAGCAGAGCAGACCCACCAAGGCTGGAAACGGAACAGTACTGGAAAAGTATATGGGAAAGGGAGGCATCACACAACAGCACAGTGGCTGGCCGCCCTGAGAAAGGACCACAGCAACCTCCCTGAACAGAATCCAGTCACCATCACAGCGGCAGACATCCAAGAAAGAGTCTCAGGTATGAAGAACTGGACAGCACCGGGCCCTGACAGGATCCACACCTACTGGCTAAAGAAGCTCACTGCACTCCATGAGCGCCTAGCAGCACAAATGAACCAGCTGCTAAGAGATGGGACACACCCTGAATGGCTTACCGAAGGGCGCACAATCCTGATCCTGAAGGATCCCGCAAAGGGTACAGTCCCATCCAACTATCGGCCAATAACCTGTCTCTCCACAACATGGAAGCTCATGTCAGGCATCATCGCGGCGAAGATAAGCGGACACATGGATCAATACATGAGCAAAGCACAGAAGGGCATTGGCAGAGGAACCAGAGGAGCCAAACACCAATTCCTGGTTGACAGAACAGTCACCCAAGACTGCAGAGCCCGACACACCAACCTGTGCACTGCCTGGATTGATTACAAGAAAGCATATGACTCAATGCCGCACACATGGATCACTGAATGCTTAGAGATGTACAACATCAACAGGACTCTAAGAGACTTCATTGCAAACTCGATGAGGCTGTGGAAAACCACCCTTGAAGCCAATGGCAAGCCACTTGCACAAGTATCCATCAAATGTGGCATATACCAAGGAGATGCTCTGTCCCCACTGCTGTTCTGCATAGGACTGAACCCCCTCAGCCAAATAATCAACAAGACTGGCTATGGATACCGACTCAGGAACGGGGCCACCATCAGTCACCTCCTCTACATGGATGACATCAAGCTATATGCTAAGAGCGAGCGGGACATCGACTCACTGATCCACACCACCAGGATCTACAGCTCTGACATTGGGATGTCATTTGGGCTTGAGAAGTGCAGTCGAATGGTGACAAAGAGAGGGAAGGTAGTCCACACAGAAGGGGTCTCACTCCCAGAAGGAACAATAGCAGACATTGAGGATGGTTACAAGTACCTTGGAATACCACAGGCAAATGGCAACCTCGAAGAGGCAACAAGAAAGACGGCAACGGCCAAATACCTCCGACGAGTAAGGCAAGTCCTAAGAAGTCAGCTCAATGGCAAGAACAAGGCCCAGGCAATAAACAGCTATGCCCTGCCAGTGATCAGATACCCTGCGGGAATAATAAGGTGGCCAAAGGAAGAGATACAGACCACAGACGTTAAGACACGAAAGCTCCTCACCATGCATGGAGGGTTCCATCCCAAATCCAGCACCCTGAGACTGTACGCTAGCCGTAAGGAAGGCGGCCGTGGACTAGTGAGTGTGAGAGCCACTATCCAGGATGAAACATCCAAGATCCACAAGTACATCCAAGATAAGGCCCCAACAGATGACGTGCTCAGGGAATGTCTCAGGCAATGGGGAACAGAGGAAGACGTGCTGGAGGAAGGACCATCATGGGAGGACAAACCCCTACATGGGATGTACCACCGGAACATAACTGAAGTGGCTGATATCAAGAAATCCTACCAATGGCTAGAGCGAGCTGGATTGAAGGACAGCACAGAGGCACTCATCATGGCTGCACAGGAGCCGGCCCTGAGCACCAGAGCGATAGAGGCCCAGATCTACCACACCAGACAAGACCCAAGGTGTAGGCTGTGCAAAGAGGCCCCTGAGACAATCCAGCACATAACTGCAGGGTGTAAGATGCTGGCGGGAAAAGCATACATGGAGCGCCATAACCAAGTAGCTGGCATAGTGTACAGGAACATCTGCACGGAGTATGGACTGGAAACCCCAAGGTCAAAGTGGGAAACACCTCCAAAGGTGGTAGAGAATGACCGAGCCAAGATCCTGTGGGACTTCCAGATCCAGACTGACAGAATGGTAATGGCGAACCAGCCTGACATCGTGGTGGTTGACAAACAGCAGAGGAAAGCCGTTGTGGTTGACGTGGCGATACCAAGCGATGGCAACATCAGGAAAAAGGAACATGAAAAACTAGAGAAGTACCAAGGGCTCAGAGAAGAGCTGGAGAAGGCCTGGAAGGTGAAGGCAACAGTGGTGCCCCTGGTCATCGGAGCACTCGGGGCAGTGACCCCCAAACTGGAGGAGTGGCTACAGCAGATCCCTGGAAGAACACCAGATATCTCGGTCCAGAAGAGTGCAGTACTGGGAACAGCAAAGATACTGCGCAGAACCCTCAAGCTCCCAGGCCTCTGGTAGAGGACCCAAGCTCGAAGGATGAGACCACCCGCGGAGGGTGAAGGACAAAGTTTTTTTTTATATATAAACACCCACACAGACTTTGGAGTGGCCTAGTCAAAGTCCTGACCTGAATCCTGCTGAGATGCTGTGGCATGACCTTAAAAAGTTCATGCTTGAAAACCCTCCAATGTGGCTGAATTACAACAACTTTGCAAAGATGAGTGGGCCAAAATTCCTCCACAGCGCTGTAAAAGACTCATTGTAAGACTCATTCCTAGAGTCTCCAAAAGCAGAATGGGAGCCAGAGCCTTCAGTTATCAAGCTCCTGTCCTGTGGAATCAGTTCCCAGTTTGGGTTTGGGAGGCAGACACCATCTCCACATTCAAGAGTAGGCTTAAGACTGTCCTCTTTGACAAAGCTCATAGTCCAGGCTGGCTCAGGAGAGTCCTGAACCATCCCTTAGTTATGCTGCTATAGGCCTAGACTGCCGGGAGACTTCCCATGATGCACCTCTCTCCTTCTCTCCCTCTGTATGCATTTTTATATCCCATTACTATATGTTACTAACTTGACATCTTCTCTCTCCCGTAGTTCTGTGCTTTCTTTTTCTCTCTCTCTCTAGGCAGGTATTTCTGCTGTTCCTGCTCAACAACTGCTACTTCAGTTGTTATTATTAGTCTTATTTGTCGTGTGCTGTGTAGTGGTATGTGGAACCAAATACAGATGACCAGGAAGCAGTATGACGGTGAAGTAGCCGGATGGCTACAGTGTTTTTTGGGGGTGATGGTTTACAGGCAGATAGACCGGTAGCCAGACAGGTAACCAACAGGTAATAGGAAAATGGGTTACCGGCTGGCAGTGGTGGAAACAGGGAAGTGAGTCCAATGTGGCTAAACAGTCCAATAGGGAGCTGGCAAGGTACAAAATCCAGAATCCAGCCAAAGTCCAAGGGATACAAAGAATCCAAAACAGAAACTAATGGTGAAAATACTGGGGAACTGGGCACAGGAACCAGGTACAACAAAAAGTGCACCAAACAGCAACACACAAATGTCAGGAACATCCACAAGATAGGAACAAAACTCAAGACAGGAGCAACACCAGACAGTAACAACAATGATCCAACACTGAACAAAGAAAGAGACCCGGACTAAATACCTTAGGGGATGTGAGACAATGAGACACAGCTGCAAACAATCAAGGAAGGGCCAACAATCAAAACTGGAGGGAAAGTAGGAAGTAAAACCACATGACACACAAGTGAAGGAAAACACTATAAAATAAAGCAGGAAGTGACAAAACCTCAAACTACCACATTATTACTATATCATTATTTTTCCTATCACTATCATTCCTATTATTATTACTTTATTAATATTACCACTACATTATTATTTTAAAATTCTAGGTGGAATTTGCATTGTGCCCCCCATCCCCTTCTCTCTCTCTTCATCTCCCCTCTCCCTTCCCTATTTAGCAAATGTTAACATGCAAACATTACCCTGTTATGGTACACAGAGGCTGGACCCAAAAGCACGACTAGCACAGAGAGTTGACGTAGTTAGTTTCAGTTTATTGTAAAACACAATGAGTAACGAGGAGTGTGGAGGTAATCGCTGTGAACCGGTGGACTGGGTGAAGACAGCGGGCTGGCAAGAGTCTGGTGAGAGCAGGCAGGTGGAGCGGGGACAGCTGAGGTGGAGCAGCAGAAGATCCAAGGTGAGGTCTTTCTGGAAAGTATAATTTGGAGGCAGGTGAGAGGAACAAACCATGAACACAGGGAGTCAGAGCGTTAGTCAGGGTTTCAGATAACATGAAGGCAAATCTTTCAGAGAGGTAAGTCAGAAGCCGAGGCATAGTACCACTTGGGTAAATGGATGATCTTGCGAAAACTGGTGAGAAGAGCCGTGTAGATATACTGCCATGTGTTGATTGATAGATGGTGAACAGCAGCAGATGAGTAGCAGGTGTGTCAGTCTCTGATTGGAAGTTCGCACCCTGCAGCACACACACACACACACATATGCTGACAACACAGGAGGGGAACCAACAGGGGACAAACAGAGACACTAGGAATGGTACAGCTGTACCATGACATACCCTTCCTCATGCTACCTTTTGTCATAACTTGACAGAAAAAACAGAGGCAGGTAAATACATATTCACTGCACTTAAAGAATTTAGGATGTGTAAAAACTTTGGTCCCTCATTGTCAGAATTAATTTTTGCTATTTAGGAACTCAGCTTCTTTCTTCTTTATCTGCATAAAATATCTGAGATGCAAGATTTTTATTTCAATGAAACGGTTTTGTTTTTCTATGTGAGACAATTTCTCTTAATTTAATTTTTCATGCCTTTTCAAATTCAGTTTTTGGATGAGAATGTACATTATATTTTTTTTCAATGTATGAATGTATTGTTTTGTATAGGATGAGGAAGAGACTTTCTTCACAGAGGAATCCTCCAAAAATTGTTCTTCATGGTTGTATAAAGATTTTTTCAGATGAGCATTTTCTTTAATGAAAAAATTGTTTTACAAGTGAAAAATGCTCTTGTTCCTTTAGCATGTACACAATTCTAGTTATATCAATTGATAAGAGTTTCCAAGATGTAAACTTTAACCTGTTATTTGTTTCAATGCATTATTATGTCATGTGTAGGTCAAAACATCTTCACAGTACACAGAGACATTGCTGTCATAACTAGTGCAATTAGAAACATCATAAAGAGAAACATCCACAGGTTTATAGGGTAACATTACATTTTTAGTTCTTTAATAAATTTAAATCAAATGATTGAATAATTTTTAAACAACATATTTACATCAGGTTGCCACTTTATTTGATAAACCTACCCACATACAATGCACTTTGAATACAACTTACGCAATGTCAATAAATCCAACCCCAGATTTCTTTGTGACACAGTAGCTCTACTCATCAAGGCGGTGTAGTCCCTCATTCGTCCAGGAGTGTTCTATCGTAGAAAAGGTTTCAGTCGTAGTCATCTGGACACTGTTTTCAGAATCAAGACGTTTCGGCTCCCATCCGGAAGTCATTCTCAATTGTGAAAAAATTGGACGGGAACTGGAAATTTAAGCTAATCTGAGTTACATAAGCCCTGCCCTCAGGAGGGAATCTGCATGAGTATCTGTTAATAGCTAGTTTCACCTGAAACTGACCTAATAGTTTCAAGATGGCCCAGTGATCAGTAATCAGGCCTATTGTTCTCTGGCTGCATCTACTTCATCACTGTTAAGTGCCTGATTAGCATGTGATAGGCGTGACCAAGATGATAATACACTCTGATAGACTTTGGGCAGATTAAATCTCAGACCACCATTTCTGTTCAAAGAGGGGTTCTCTTTCTTCACAAAAATGGCTTCCTTGACACCCCGTTCAAACCAACTCTTCTCTCTACTAAGAATCTTCACCTCGCTGTCTTCAAATGTGTGGTTTGTAGCTTTTAAATGCAAATGCACGGCGCTCTGTAATCCTGAGTTAGCGTGTCGTCTGTGCTGATAAAGTCTTTTGTGAAGTGGCTGTTTGGTTTCGCCTATGTACCGTTCTTTGCAGTTTTCCTCACTGCACTGAATGGAGTAGACAACATTGCTCTGTTTTTGTGTGGGTAACTTGTCCTTAGGGTGAACGAGTTTCTGTCTTAAAGTGTTGCCTGGTTTAAAGAAGACAGGAACATCGTGCTGTCTAAAGATCCTTTGTAGTTTTTCAGACAGTCCAGATACATAAGGAATGGAGACACTGTTCCTTCTCGGTTCAGTTACACTTTTGTCCTGTTTTTTGGCTCTTTTAACTTTGTTGATAGCCCAAGTAGGATAACCACAGGCTGAGAGTGCATTCTGGACATGCCTTTCCTCTTTCTTCTTACCCTCTGAGCCTGTGGGCACTTCTTTGGCTCTGTGTTGTAATGTCCGGATTACACCCAGCTTGTGCTGTAGTGGATGATGTGAGTCAAAGAGCAGGTATTGATCCGTATGTGTTGGTTTCCTGTACACTTCTATCTGGAGCTTTCCGTCCTCTCCTCTGAGAGTAGAACAATCAAGAAAGGCCAAGCGGTTCTCTTTTGCATCCTCACGCGTGAACTTGATGTTGGGGTCCACCGTATTAATATGCTCTGAGAACGCTTCCAAGTCTTGTTTCTTGATTTTCACAAAGGTGTCATCCACGTAACGGTACCAATGACTTGGTGGTGTGCCCGGAAACGAGGATAATGCCTTCTTCTCAAACTGTTCCATGTACAGGTTGGCCACAATGGGAGAGACCGGAGAGCCCATAGCACAGCCGTGGATCTGTCTGTAGAAGTGTCCCCGGAATTGAAGTAGGTTGTGTTGAGACAGATGTCTAATAGTTTACATATGTGTTCAGGTGTAAGCTTGGTCCTTTGCTGCAAGGTGGAGTCCTCCTGCAGTCTTCTCATCACCGCTGTCACTGCTTCATCAAGCCACAGTTCTCCCTTTTCAGCGAATGACTTCCTGGACTTTTAAGGTAAATGACATCAGAGATAAATCCTAAGCACATCTCCAGCTTCTCTATCAGGTGTTATTCACACTTATTATATTTTATGTCTTCTAACAGTTTCTTCTTTCAAACCAATTACCCTCAAGTCCCTTCCTTCACTAGCTCACACTTCCAAACAGGGCAGTCTCAGTTGAGTGGCCTGCCTTGAAACCAGACTGGGGTCAAGATGTAATGACTCTGGTAGCACAGGACACAGATTAAAGTTCAAAAGACAATCTTTACTGAAGAGCTAGGCAGTCATACACGGGAAGTCAGTCCGAGGTAAGCAAACATATCAGACAGGTAGCATGCAAAATCCAATAATCCAAAGAACAAGGCAAAGTCCAAAAACCAAAGATACACTAGGAATTTCTGGAGAGCGATAAACACACGGAGCAGAACAAAGACAATCTGGCAAAGAGCAGTGAATACAAGAAGTATATATAAGGGGGTTGAAGGAGGGAGAACCCAGGGGCAGGTTGTACGGTGCAGGTGTGGGTGATTAGGGGCAGGAACTGAAACAACAGGAGAGGTTAGTCTTTCAGTATAAAACAGGAAACAAAATGGGCAAGATTAACAGATGTTACACAAGAAGGTTGTTCTGGTGGAGATATGCAGAAAGTTGAGTGAAGTTGTTTGTTTGTTAGTTCTGCTGTTGTTTTCATTGTTTTTTGTACAGTGTGTTGGGACAGTCTTGTATTATAGCGTACTTTAAATACATTTTGACTTGACTTAACTTTACACTCACTGACATAAATTGACAAAATATAAGAACCACCTTTTAATGTAATTAAAATGTAGGATTTGTTGCAGGGCTGTTACATTGGAATGTACTAGATGTAGGTGTACCTATTTATTCAGCCATATTTTGGCAAAGCAACAATTATTTGGATTATACCTAGCACAGGGATGAACAATAAAGAAGATTTTGTTGCAGGAGTATTTTGAAAAGTTTCTGAGGGTGTTTTCATAGTTTCTTTCATGGTCATGCATTTTCTTGAACTTTCCAGACCTTGTTATTCCCAACCTGTCCACCAGATACCCGCAGAGTTTCCTGCCACTAACCCGATCCTCCCCTCCCCTGTCAATGCTGCATCACTAGTATTGTGTTCCAGCTATTCATAATCTGCCTGCTTCACTGTCCCTGTCCCCTTCCTCCTACCTGTAATCTGCTACCAGTGTTTGTTTGCTGGCTGTGTACTGATTTTGGTGAAACTAGCAACATGGGGCACTGAATTTGATGAATTTACTTACTTTAAGAGTTAGGTTGGAGAAAGGATAGCCCCCGGAGCAGAGTGTTTCGGGGGGGGTGGACCTCACAAAAACACAACAACTTTATTCACTGATTTTGGTGAAAGTGGATTGTTTTCTGGTTTTCCCTCTGATGTCCTCTTGGTGGGTTTCCTGATGGACAGATACCATCACCATGGCGTAGTTAGCCATGCAGCTAGCGGTGCATTGCCCGTTCGCCCGGCTCTGGTTCTGGTACCTATTCCAGCGCTGCTCCCCACCAGCATTCAGGGGTGGGGTGTGTCAATAATTAATAATTATTGCAGCACCTCTATTCACCCTCTGTCTGAAACACTGTTAGCGCCTGTCTCTTTTAAGGCCCTCCTCTCAAAAAGCCCAGTGTGCCTGGGCCTTAGCAGGCACCGTACGTTACTTTTTTTCCCCACCCGTTTTGTGCTGTGAATGGCTAGCTCATTGCTTCGACGCATCCTTGATGATTAAATGCTAGCTCCACTGTTATCTCTGTTGACTTTTAGGCAAGTCGCGCTATCAACACTAGTGAAATTACTGACGTTGAAGATAATGTAATAATTATACAAATATTAATTTAAATATTTAATATTATTTTAACCTCTTGTTCAACATTTGCTTCTCAGCAAATCATGTATTCATAACCATAACTATTTATTCAATGAATATGTCACACTCAATCTTGAACCATGTGTTTGCCATCGAGAAGAACAAAGGGTTAGAGAACTGTATGAGATAACAAAATAGGCAAAATTATTTAAAATTAAAGCATGTTAAAAAAAACATTATATATATTTTTTATTATTACTTTATTTTAAAAAAAATTATTTTATTTCATCTAGGGAAAAAGTACCTCTCAGAAGTATCATTGTCAGTGTGGTAAATTAACTAATCATATCTTTCCTATTTTGTAATAAAGACCAATTAGAAAATTAATGCCATATGTCACAGGCGACGGAGCACCTAAGATGTCTATCATCCTAGGGGTACAGCTGCGCTCACAGCTAGCATCCAATCACAAGGATGCGTCGAAGTAACGAGTAATAGCCAATCACAGCACAGCAGGGTGGGAAAAAAATTACACAGACACTGCATGGATGCATAATAAGACCTGGATATGGTAACGCTACTCAGCCTTGCTTCCAATTTTGCCCAGTAGCCACTTGCGGTATTGCAGCGAAAAATTCCCCAAAAAGAATTTTCCCCATAGGCCACCATTATAAAAGAGACATCTGTAAAACTGTTGACAAGACACCTCAAACAGCAAACAAGATAAATTATGACTCTGTCTATTATGAATTTTTGATCCATGGAGGTTTTATATTTGTAAAACTTTCCTTGAGCCGAGAAAAGCAATTTAAAAATCTGTGACGTCATCATAATGTAAAGTCTATGGGCCGAGCAGGAACTCACAGGCGGGGCCTGTGGGAGAAACACTACTGGGTATATTCAGTGTAAACCTGAAACCTATAAACATCAATGCTAAGTTTAACAGGCTAACCTGCAAAATAAACAGTAAAAGAACATAAAACATGGTAAAACTTACAAGTTCCAAGTTTGCAGTCGGGTCACGGACAGTCGGTAATATCTTTGGCAAATTTAAAATTCAGTTCCAAGTGCTCGCAGCGGTACTACGGTTGTCACATATATCTGTACAAAATTTGGACTAATTAAGACCATTATGTGGTTGGATTAATTATAATTGAAGTTCACCCATTCTAAATTAAATGTTAGGACATTTTGAATAAAAAGTAATTTTGTGCAAGAAATTAAGTGGCAACTGCCTCAACATAAGGCTGTAGCCAGACAATAAACAAAGAGTATACAAACACTGTCAAAACATGCTGTAGGAACGTAGCCATAACTATGTCAACAGAAACATAGCCCAAACACTGCCATGTGAATGTGGCAGTTTCTTATCTATAGACCTAAAGATGGCTCTGTACTCAGAATCACCAAAACCAGACTCATGCATTTCAGAGTCTAAAAATAGAATCTCCCTCATGACCTATGATGAGTAAAAAGATACACATGAGGACAGTACAATTGTAGATCATTACACCATCAGACCTACATAAATGTTAAGTCATTCCTCTGAAAGAATATACATCTCCACATTTAATATTTCAGTGAATATTTCTTGAGTATAATATGTGTTAAATTTGTATTGCCAAGACATTCGGAAGACTACTGAAACTGGCATCTAGTAATACTAAACGTTGTAAGAGCATAACGTTTTTATGGACTGCATCTATTTTTAGGATCTCAAAATCATTCACTTTGTGCTTACACATAAAAGGGAAGTGATCAGATACGACTGTGGCTTAGTGGTAGAGTGGGTTGTCCACCAGTCGGAAGGTCGTTAGTTCGATTCCGGCTTCTCTCACAACCCATGCAAATGGGTGTGAGTGTGATTAATTAGTTTCTTTGTACTGATGAGCAGTTCTGCCATTGCCACTGATGAGAAGTTAGCATCTGCCATCAGTGTGTGAATGAGGTGAATGTGATATGTAGTGTGTGAAGCGCTTTGAGTGGTTGGAAGACTAGAAAAAAACTGTACAGTCCATTTACTTGCATTTGTTCATGCTGGAAAGACTATGAAGTGCTTCATGTCCATATCATCCTAATATAAAAGAGTGCAAGTTCTATTTATTTAGTCATTTGTAATTATGCAATTTGATAAATACATGTTATAACAGTTTCCATTAAGTTAAATACAAAGATACAGTAAGTTGGTTAGGATTATTAAATCCAACCATCCATTACTTTTTTTCTTTCCAAAGAACTTGGGACAAGTACGTACAAGGTTTCTTTTGGATTTATCTATACAGCTAATTATGACAGGTAACTATAAAGTACATGTGGTTAGGCTTAAGGTTTTACTATATGTAATAAACTGACTCCAATGGGGGAGGATGGCGGAGGGATGACAGGAAGAGGGAGGGATAAAAGGAGGGGTGGAGGGAGGGAGAATAGAGAGAAGGTAAATGGACTGTACAGCGTCTTTCTACTCTTTCTGACTACTCAAAGCGCTTCACACTACATATCACATTCACACACAGATGGCAGGTGCGAGCTGCTCATCAGTTAAAAGAAACAAACTCTAGAGCAATTTGGGGTTCAGTGTCTTGCCCAAGGACACTTCGACATGTGGTGCCAGGGGAAGACAGGATCGAACCTCCGACAACCCGATTGGTGGACAACCCTCTCTACCACTAAGCCACAAACGCCCCTAAAGATGGGAGTGATAGACAGACGAATGTAAAATTAAACAAACTGACGCACTGAATTTGCATGTTTTTTATCTTTCTGATAGTCATGATTCACAATTTCTTACAACCTTTCCAAAAGAGTATTTTAAGATTTTCTTACAATATCTCATGCCTGGATAACATTTTGTAACTACCTAACTTTTCCACATTTACCATGACTGTGGTGTTGGGACTCCACAGATGAATTAATTAATTTCTTCATTCTTTTGTTAGGAGACTGCATTCTCTTTTGTCGCACAATCCTGAGAGCCAGTGAATGCTGGAAATGTAACTTGACTGGGCATTATATAGCTTCACATAGCTTAACAGTATACTTGGCTAAGCACAAGACTGTTTAGATTTAATGATGTACATGTACTGATGTGTTCATTGAGTTTTATTGTTGTGATGTGTTTTCACATGTCTTTTGGTAGCCACATGCTAAGTTGATGTCTTTGCATGCTAACTAACTCCTTTTAACTTGGCACAAGACATATGGAGGCAGAAGAAATATAACACACATACAATATACACACATTCTTTTGCTTGACGCCATCTTAGATCCAAGCATCCATCTTGGATGCACACACACACACACACACACACACACCCTTTGTTCTGTAGTTTAGTGTATTTAGAATATTTTTTTTCCCCTTAGTTTATCTTTAATAAATGTATGTGTATAATTATGCTGGTTTCTTTAATGTTTGACAAGCGTGAGTCATTTGCCAACCTCTTCTACGTTGAACTCAAAATCCTTCAACCTACTAGCTATTCATGGTAATATTGGTTATAGTTATTAATTAAATTATTAATCTGAGTTCCAAATTGATGGTTTAGTGTATTTTATGAGACTGAATCAATTGACTGGATATTATTTCTTTTTGGGGAAGACCTGGTCCGATTAGGAGAGACTACATTCATCCCACTTTGGATGGAGCAGCTCTCATATCCAGAAATCTGGCCGAGTTTATTAGTGGACCAAAACCATGACAATTCAGAGTTCAGACCAGGAGGCAGGAGACTAGTTGCAGTCCTTCATGCTTCTCTGCGCTTCCAGAGCAGTTACCCACATAAAACTCCTTAGTGATGGTGTCTGCCCCCCATCCACTTAAATTAATAAAACCAAAAGCTAACAGAAGAGGAGTTATACATAAAGACCTAAACAAAAACAGTGAAATAGCACAACAAAATAGGAGAATTAAATGTGGACTCTTAAACATCAGATCTCTGTCATCTGAAGCTGTACTAGTGAATGATTTTATATTAATACTCACATTCCTCGAGGCACCGGCCGATGAGGTGGATTTGCAGCCATCGTCGACTCAAGCCTATTGACCGTAAACTGAAATTAAATTATAACTCGAAAGCCTTGTTTTTAGTCTTTCACACCTGACCTGGAAAACACGACAGCCAATTCTATTTGTTATAGTGTTCAGAATTTTTATCTGAATTCTCAGAGTTTTTATCAAGTTTAGTTCTTAAAACAGATAAAGTAATTATTGTGGGTGATTTCAATTTTAATTGATTGACGTTGAAAATGAGTCTTAGGACTGCGTTTATCTCATTATTAGATTCGATTGGCTTTTGTCAGAGTGTACATACGCACTCACTATTTTAATGACACCCTCAACCTTGTTCTGGTATATGGTACATTTAATAGTCTTTCCACTTTCCATTATTTAATAACTTTTGTACTCTTATTACTGGACTACGCACCATTAGGCAAAAACCCCTACTCTATATGTCTATCTGATAGTGCTGTGGCTAAATGTAAGGAAGCAATTCCATCTGCATTTAATTCAATGTTATGTCTCAATATAACTGAGGACTTTTATGCTAATTTCAGCCCCTCCCAAATTGACCATCTTGTTGATAGTGCTGCAGGCTCACGGCGAAAGACACTCTATTTTATCGCCCCTCTAAGAAAGAAGATAATAAAACAAAGAAGGTTAGCTCCATGGTATAACCACCAAACCTGCAGATTAAAGCAAACATAGCGAAAACTTGAAAGGAAATGGCGTTCCAACAATCTGGAAGAATCTCGTTTATTCTGGCAAGATAGTCTTAAAACATATAGGAGAGCCCTCCATAATGCCAGAGCAGCTTACTACTCATCATTAATAGGGAAAAATAAAAACAACCCCAGGTTTCTTTTCAGCACTGTAGCCAGGCTGACAGAGAATCACAGCTCTATTGAGCCATGTATTCCTATAGCCCTCAGTAGCAACCACTTCATGAGCTTCTTTAATAATACACTCAATATTAATACAATTTTAACTATTAGAGAAAAAAAATCATCACGTCCTGCCATCAACCAATACTGATTTATCTTCAAACACAGGAACCTTAGAAACAACTGAAAAACCTGATATATATTTTGACTGCTTTGCTCCTATCAACTTTCTTCAACTAACTTAACTAACTTAATGATTAATTCATCTAAGCCATCAACCTGTATCTTAGACGCCATTCCAACTACTCTGCTCAAAGACTTTTTACCCTTAGTTAGCACTTCTTTACTGGATATGATCAATATGTCTTTGTTAACAGGTTATTTACCACAGTCCTTTAAAATAGCTGTAATTAAACCTCTTTTTAGAAAGTCCACTCTTGATCCAGGGGTTTCAGGCAACTATAGACCTATATCTAACCTTCCCTTTCTCTCTAAGATCATTGAGAAAGCAGTTGCCAATCAGTTGTGTGATTTTTTTAAATATAGTTCACAATAGTTTATTTATTTGAGAATTTTCAGTCAGGATTTAGAGTGCATCATAGCACAGAGACAGCACTGCTGAAAATTAAAAATGACCTTTTAATTGCATCAGAAAATGGATTTGTCTTTGTGCTTGACTTGTTAGATCTTAGTGCTGCATTCGACACTATTGACCATCACATCCTATTACAGAGACTCGAACGTTCATTTGGTATTAAAGGAACCACACTAAGCTGGTATAAATCCTATCAGATCGATCTCAGTTTGTACATGTTAACGGTGAGTCCTCCGTGCACGCCATGCAAGTTATTCACAGAGTTCCACAAGGTTCTGTGCTTGGACCGATTCTATTCACCTTATATATGCTTCCTCTAGGCAGTATTATTAGGAAAAACTTTCATTGTTATTTTTAGACTAGATTAGATTCAACTTTATTGTCATTACACATGTACAAGTACAAGGCAAAGAAATGCAGTTTAGGTCTAACCAGAAGTGCAATAAGCAAGTGCAGGATATAAAGTATGTGCAGGATAGAGCAATATTATGAAAATATTGTATAACTGGAGAGACACTGAGCCTTGTGATATACACGTGCCACCATCTTGATCTTGATCTACGTTATGCAGATGATACCCAATTATATCTATGGATCAAGCCAGATGAAACTAACCAGTTAACTAAACTTCAGGCATGCCTTAAAGACATAAAGACCTGGATGACCTGCAACTTTCTGATGTTAAACTCTGACAAAACTGAAGTTATTGTACTTGGCCCCCAAACACCTCCAAGACAAATTATCTAAAGGCCAAGTACAATAACTTCAGTTTTGTCAGAGTTTAACATCAGAAAGTTGCAGGTCATCCAGGTCTTTATGTCTTTAAGGCATGCCTGAAGTTTAGTTAACTGGTTAGTTTCATCTGGCTTGATCCATAGATATAATTGGGTATCATCTGCATAGCAATGAAAGTTTATTGAGTGCTTCCTAATAATACTGCCTAGAGGAAGTATATAAGGTGAATAGAATCGGTCCAAGCACAGAACCTTGTGGAACTCCGTGACTAACTTTGGCGTGCACGGAGGACTCACCGTTAACATGTACAAACTGAGATCAATCTGATAGATAGGATTTAAACCAGCTTAGTGCGGTTCCTTTAATGCCAATTACATGTTCCAGTCTCTGTAATAGGATGTGATGGTCAATGGTGTCGAACGCAGCACTAAGATCTAACAAGACAAGTACAGAGACAAGTCCATTGTCTGATGCAATTAAAAGGTCAATTGTAATTTTCACCAGTGCTCCTCAACTATTGTTATTTATCACACAACTGATGAGCGACTGCTTTCTCAAGGATCTTAGAAAGAAAGGGAAGGTTAGATATAGGTCTATAGTTGGCTAAAACCCCAGGATCAAGAGTGGGCTTTCTAAGAAGCAGTATAATTACAGCTACTTTAAAGGATTGTAGTACATAGCCTGTTAACAAAGACAGATTGATCATATCCAGTAACAAAGTGCTAATTAAGGGTAAAACGTCTTTAAGCAGCGTAGTTGGAATGGGGTCGAAGAGACAGGTTGATGGCTTAGATGAATTAATCGTCGAAGTCAGCTGATGAAGGTTGTCAGGAGCAGAAAGCAGCCAAAACACACATCAGGCTCTACAGCTGTTTCCAAGGTTTCTGTGTTAGAAGACAAGTCGGCACCGATTAAAGGCAGGACTTGATGAATTTTTTCTCTAATAGTTAAAATTTTATCATTAAAGAAGCTCATGAAGTTGTTGCTACTGAGAGCTATAGGTATACATGGTTCAATAGAGCTCTTTTCAGAGAAATCTAACTCTAGTAAGTTTTTCATCCAGATGTAACAGTGAATGAATGAAATCTTTAACGCTAGTGATAAAATTCATGAATCCATGATGAAGATAGCTACCCAAAGTTATAGCTTGTTCCCAAGGCGTTAGAAAGGATAGGCTAACATTATTCATTGAAGGTAGCTAGCTAACGTTAGCTTAATAACATTAAGTTAACCATTGGGGGGCGCTAGTGCGCATGTCTGAGGTATAGACGCGTTTTGCCAGGACTCCTCTCCAAGGCCTCGACAATTTATTATTTCACCGTGTTTTATTTAGTTTTAGGCCATCAAAGTGTGTTTACTTTATGTATTTAGTGTGAACTTTTGTCTCTACTCAAAAATGCCGAAGCCGAGTGCCTCCAACAAAGTTAGGAACACTGATGACCAAGTATCCGGAGCTAATGCTAAAGCTAGCTCGCCTGACAAGTCTGAAAAATTACCGGACACCGCTTATGCTATGTGCAAAGAGATATGTAAAGAAATGTCCGAGTCAATCTTGCAGGGGGTTAACGCCCGCTTTGATGCTTTTGAACTCAATTTCCAGAAGCTTGTGACGTCGCAGGCCGAGCTACAGGCCCGTGTGGCTAATCAAGAACAAGCTACGAACGACTTTGAGGCACGGATCCAAGAGTTGGAAACCAGGTACTCAGAGCTGTCTAAACAAAATAGTCAGCTCCGAGCTAAAGTATTGGATTTAGAAGCTCGGTCAAGAAGACATAATATTAAGATCGTGGGAATACAAGAGGACGAGGAGGAGGGTAAACCCACTGAATTTGTCTCCAGGCTGATTCCCCAACTGCTCGGGGAAGAGCATTTTCCTCGCCCGGTCAAAGTGGATCGAGCGCATCGTTCTCTTCAGCCGAAGCCGGCCGTTGGTGAGAAGCCGCGCACAATCCTGGCGCGCATTCACCACTTTCAAGAGAAGGAGTTAATTTTGCGTCGCGGGAGAATGCAACCACTCGAATATAAGGGCAAACGGGTCCTTATTTTTCCCGATTATACCACTGAGGTGATGTCTCAAAGAAATGCCTTTCGGGATGTGATGCAAAGCTTGCGCAAAAAGGGGATCAAGTTCACGCTGCGGTACCCCGCTAGATTGCAAATCCATCAACACGGAGCGGAGGCACCTACAGTCTTTGAGGATCCAACGGAGGCAGCGCGATTTGCAGAGAGGTGCGGTGGGAGCTCAGGAGAGTAAACTCAAATACGTTCAAACTTATCTTACCTCGCTGCTGACGTGCATACGTATCCTTGGGACTCAGTAGAGCTACAGCTTCTGGCGTGTAGTTACTATGAATACATAGTGCACTGAGACTTAATCAAGATCATAGAATGGTCTGATTTTATTTTTTTTTATTTGTTTATTTTGCTTTCACTTTATTAGTGACTTTCTGACCATGTCATTTCTTTCTTCAATTATTTTTCCCTATTTAATTTTTTTCAATTTTTTTTGTTTTTGTTTTTTGTTTGTTTGTTTTTTGTTTTTACATAATATAATCTATTTTTTATTTATTTTTTATTTTATTTATTTATTTATTTTCCTTTGACGGTGATAAGTTGTCCGTTCAAACATTTAAAGCCACGGGGAGGGGTTCTCTTTTCCTTGAAGTAGTTTTTTTTTGTTAAATGCCCGGCAGCTCCTTTTTGGATGGAATTGGGAGTTTTGTGTCTGGTTCAGGTAGACACAATGGAGGGTGGGGTTGGTTGGGGGTTGTTGTTCTTGTTGTCTCGGACTGGTTTGTCATTTTCTTATCTGTTATTTTCTCACTCGTTTTTATCTTTCACTGTTTTGTTCAGTTTCATGCTACTAATCAATGTATGCTAGCAAAGTTGTATGTCCATTCTAATAACCTTTTTTCTTTTTCCATATGCAGAGGTCTTCTGGTAGAGTACTAACTGGGGGTAGGAATGTGACATTAGTCTCTTGGAATGTTAAGGGGCTAGGACATGCTATAAAGAGAGAAAAAGTATTTAGGCACCTTAAATCATTATCTGCGGATGTGATTTTTCTACAGGAGACCCATATTAAAGCTACTGAGCAGCGTAGATTGCGTTGCAGTTGGATATCTCAAGTTTATCAATCGCCATTCACTTCTCACGCCCGCGGTGTGGCCATTCTCTTTCGGAAAAATATTCCATTCCAATTCTCTTCTATGATTACTGATCCTTATGGCAGATACATCATTGTTTCTGGTACCATAAATTCTTTCCCATTGACTTTCTTAAATATCTACGGCCCAAACACTGATGATCCTAATTTTTACAAAAAGGTTTTTGACTTACTTCCCAATGGTAATAATTCTAATATAATAATCGGGGGAGACTTAAATTGTTATCTAGACCCTTATTTAGACAGATTGTCCACTCGTCCACCCCCTGGAATTGCATCAGTGCAAGTTTTAAATAATTTGCTTAATTGCAGAAATTTAGTGGACATTTGGAGAATTCAGCACCCTGTAGACAGAGATTATTCTTACTATTCACATGTCCACAAATCTTATAGTAGAATAGATTATTTTTTGGTTGATTCTCAGTTAATCTCGCATGTTATTGATACCAGGTACCACAGCATTTTGATTTCCGATCACAGTCCCCTTACCATGTCCATCGACCTATCTCTCCCTAAGCGGTCTTATTCCTGGCGTTTCAATCCATCTCTGCTCACTGACAGTAAATTCATAGAATACATTACCGTCAAGTTGAAAGAGTTTCTGGAGTTTAACGACAATGGGGAGGTGTCAGATTCTATACTTTGGGAGACGTTGAAGGTGGTTATGCGTGGGCATATAGGAAGTATATAGTATACAGTATAGGAAGTTGGAAAATTCTACCTTTGTCTATGATTGGGCGTATAAATTCAATAAAAATGGTTTCTCTTCCCAGATTCCTATATCTTTGTCAGAATCTCCCTGTTTTTCTTACTTCTGCTTTCTTCAAGGAATTGGACTCTATAATCCTTTCTTATGTTTGGAACTATAAGACACACAGAATCTCTAAAATGCATCTGCAAAAACCCAAGTCTGTAGGCGGTCTGGGTATGCCAGTATTCAAGCATTATTACTGGGCCGCCAATATTAGGGCTTTAATGTACTGGGTGAAGGGGGCACCGGCTAATTTGACACCTGACATCCCCTTGTGGGTACAAATGGAGTCTAACCTGGCTGTTGGCACTTCCTTAGCGGCCATGCTGTTCTCTAAGTTTGAAAGGCCTTCAGCGATGAATAAGTTAAGCTTTGTGTTAAAAAATTCAGTAAGAATTTTAAATCAGGTGAGAAAAGTCTTGTCCCTGCCAGAGACCTCTGTTTATACAACAATTTGTTATAATCATTCTTTTTTACCCCCCTGGACTGATGGAACTTTCTTTGTCTGGAGAGAGAAGGGCTTAGAGTCCATCAGGGACCTTTACGTTGAGGGAAGGTTTGCATCCTTTAGTCAGTTAAGAGAGAAATTTGATTTGCCTCATGCACACTTCTTTCGTTATCTACAAATTAGGCATTATGTAAAGTCAAAAATTTGTAATTTCGAACAACTTCCTGAAAAACGTGTTTTTTGATGTTTTTCTGAGCCCTCCTGACTCTAGACATCTTATTTCCAAATTTGTTTGTTTATTTGAAAGCTTACTTGTTGCAGCTCCTACTGAGAGATTTAAAGCAGCCTGGGAGGAAGACCTGGGAGTTAAACTTTCGGATGAAGTGTGGGATAAGTGTCAGGCTATGATACAGGTCTGCTCAGTAAACAGCAGACACCAACTGATCCAATTCAAGGTTGTTCACCATTTGCATTATACTAAAACCAAACTGCATAAAATTTTCCCCTCTGTCTCTCCAATGTGTGACCGGTGCAAGGTGGCAGAGGATACAACTTCTCATGCTCTCTGGTTTTGCCCCTTATTGTCTGGATTTTGGTCAAGCATATTTGACTGGTATTCCAAGGCTTACAATAGGCCTCTTCCACCTGATGCAGAACTTGCAATTTTTGGTTTTTCACAGCACACCTCCTGCCTCCCGGGGGCAATACAGCAATCTCTAACCCTGGGTATGATTGTGGCTAAGAGACTTGTGCTGAAGAACTGGAAGTCACCTTTACCCCCTTCCTTTCGAACTTGGATTACGGATATGATCTCTCTTATTCAAATGGAAAGACTCAGATTCTTGAGAACTAATTCCATTGAATTTCCGCTGTTTGGGGTTTATTCTTGGACCAGTTGGACAAGTCAACTACTCAATCAGCCCTTAGTGGCTCCTCTCAGGCTAATGCTGGGGACCTAGACTGACTGTTTAGCAGGTTTTCACTGTAGTATTTCTGGCTACTGAACTAAACACTTATTATTATGATTTTATTTATTTATTTATTTATTTATTTTATTTTATTTTTTTATTATTTTTATTTTATTCATTTAATTTTTTACTTGTTTTTTATTTATTTATTTATTTATTTTTTGTGTGTGTGGTCCGAGACAGTGTTGGTTGTCTGTTCTGTGTTTATTTTTGGAAAAAACTCTAAAATAAAATATAAAAAAAACAAAGAAAAAAATAAAAAAAAAACCAAAAAAAAAAACCATTAAGTTAACCATTGTGTAGGGTTATCAAAACATTAACATTAAAACTCAGATTAGCTGACGCCTCGTTAGGTACAACCTAGTCACAGACAAATAGTAGACATAATGTTAAAATATAATTTTAGAGCGCTGCATTTCAAAATAACGCCATCTTATTAATTTTTCATTCGTATTTTATAAAGATTTTAACGTTTGCTATGCGTACAATTACGGTGGGTCTGGAACTGCTGCATCTAGAACTGTGGGGGCTCTCCGGCTCCGCAGGGCAATGTTTCTCAAGACTGTCACCTCCCTGCCATCTCCTGAGGTCCACACTAAGTGGACGTCAACATTCCTCATGTGTCAGAGCAGAAACGGTCACAGACTGCTCTGGGCATAAAGACAGATCTGGGGGCTCAGTCACTCTCACAGCTGCATATGTTGAAGGCCTCATAAAGATATTGCAACTGTTTGAGGAGGAGAAATGTACATGTGTGAGGATTTAGCTTCTCTATCCTCTTTGATTCCTCATGCTAGTCTTTTGGGAATGCCATGAAAAATCTGTAGGAGGATGAGGCAGCAAGAGCTCCAGTAGAGGACATGTAACGTCATTGCAGTTGATGTTTAATGAAGCTTCCAGATAGCCTTTACTGATCCCTCTGGACATTAGTGTAAGACTGCCCTGCAGCACCAGAAGCTTGACTAGCATCATCAGAATTTAAGGCTTAAGGCAGATTTGATGTCAGTTTAATCATGTCACGTTGCATCAACATCTTCAGGTGATTAAAAAGCCTCCTGCAAATTAAGCGGTCAGTTTTCATTTTAGTGCATTAAAACATGCAGTAGTGTATAATCGCTTTTCAGACAGGTTTTCAGACATGTTTTATTTCATCTGCAGCTGCTGACTAAAATGCATAGAGACAAGCTTTGAGATGCAATAGTGAGACAAATTCAAAATTACACTGATCACCTACCGGAGGTCAAAGAGCAAAGAGGGGCTGCATCATTGGTAGAGCACAACATGTTTACTGCTGCTGTGTTTGAGAAAGGCTTTAGGCATTTATTGGTTTTCTGGACAGGCGTCATGTGGAGACACATTCAGGCCAGACACAATTAGATCAAATAAATCTGTTTTGTTGTGAAACTGGGAAAGGTGAAACAGAAAGAGACAAATTTAGTGGATCATACAGTATACTCCATGTAATCTAATTTTTATGACAGTTGGTGATGCCAACATAAACACTTGTGCGAGCAGTGTGACCCTACACAGGCTGAGTGGGTTTTCATTAAAGGCACGAAAGAGGGTTCAATATTTTACAGCACTTAAAAGGTTTAACTAAAACTTTTTTTTTTTTTTTTTTTTTTTTTTTTTTTTTTTTAAATGTTCATATGTGCTTTTTGTTTGGTATCTTGCATATATATGTAAACTCATAATCAATACAGAGCAGACTGTTGTGGCCACTCCACAGCAGGCAGCATCTTTCTGGATGTGGTCAGCAGTTTTGTTAGAAAACATGGCTCTCCTTGGGCTGGGCTGGGTTTGAGGAAATGCTATAAACGCTTGACTATCCATCTCAGTGAACCTTGTGCATGCTCTTGCCTGAGTACTGTTTTAGTCTTTAGTGATTTTGTTTTCATCTCTGTTTTCCCTGTTTTGTTTCTATCAGCATCCATGTCTTTTGACACTAGTTAATGGGTAAAAGTTTAGCAGCTTTACAAAGCAGGTGCTTTGGAATGTTGATACATTTGCAGTGAGTGCAAAATCTTGTGATGCTATGAAATCCTTTAAATTATTTTAGTTAGGTTGACATTTTTTATAGAGCCGAACGATGTCCCTGACAGTGTTGCAGATAACAAGTTTTAGTTCTACACAATTTCTTTATGGAATGCAGGTAAAATATATCAAGTGTATAAGGTTAACAATTTTATCTTCAATACCTTCAATATACAGTATATACAGTAGATTATACAAATGATTACAGTTACATTATCTGCGCAATTGTTATGCTCAATTGTTACACTCAGTTTAGTTTTGATCCAATACCAAGTAATACCAGGGCCAGAATGACTAATATTGATACCTTTATTATTAAAAGCAACTAATGTACAATAATGCAGGTCAGAGCCATATGTCATGATTTGAGGTGAATGCATAGTTAATAGGTTACTTTTGAATACATTTTCATCACCATGGAATGATTTGCCAAAGATTGCCAAAGAAATAATTGTTAACATGTTAACAATGTTGTTGTTAATAAATGTAGTTTATTTGTAGCATTGGAGGCGAGGCTTAGTGAATTGGAAACGTGGTTCTGCACCATGGGAACTCAATCATTAGCTGCTGTAGTTAGCCAGCCCCCAGTAGCTGGTGCAGACCGACCAGACGTAGCTCCTGTTAGCCATCTCCCGGCAGCTCCAGGGAAACCAGGGAGGCTGGGTGATTATACAAAGGAAGCATAGCCCTAAGCAGAAGCCCACGGTTCACCACCAACCTGTTCACGTTTCTAACAAGTTCTCCCCACTCAGTGACACACCCGCTGAGACACCAACTCTGATTACTGGCAGCTCTATTTTGAGTGAAGTGAAGTTAGCGACACCAGCGATCATAGTCAAATGTATTCCTGGGGCCAGAGCGGGCAACGTTGAATCCTATTTAAAACTGCAGGCTGAGGATAAACGTAATTGTTATTCACATCGGCGGTAACAACTCCTGATTACGCCAATCGGAGGTCACTAAAGTTAATGTTGAGTCGGTGTGTACATGTCGAAAATGTCGGACTCCGTAGTTTTCTCTGGGCCCCTGCCAAACCTGACCGGTGATGACATGTTAAGCCGCATATCTTCATTCCGCCGCTGGCTGTCGAGGTGGTGTCCAGCAACGATGTGGAAGACGTGGACTGATTAGGAGAGACAGCATTCATCCCACTTTGGATGGAGCAGCTCTCATATCCAGAAATCTGGCCAAATTTATTAGTGGACCAAAACAACGACAACTCAGAGTTCAGACCAGGAGGCAGAGTTGCAGTCCTACATGCTTCTCTGCGCTTCCAGAGCAGTTACCCACCCAAAACTCCTTAGTGACAGTGTCTGCCCCCCTCACCACTTAAATTAATAAAATCTAAAGTTAACAGAAGAGGAGTTATACATAAAAACCTAAACAAAACCGCTGAAATAGCACAACAAAATAGGCAAATTAAATGTGGACTCTTAAACATCAGATCTCTGTCATCTAAAGCTGTACTAGTGAACAAATTAATATCAGAGTATCATTGATTTATTTTGTCTTACTGAAACCTGGCTGGGTCATGAAGAATATGTTAGCCTAAATTAATCCACTCCACCCAGTCATATTAATACTCATGTTCCTCGAGGCACTGGCCGAGGAGGTGGAGTTGCAGCCATCTTCGACTCAAGCCTATTAATCAACCCTAAACCTAAACTAAAACTCATTCAAAAGCCTTGTTCTTAGTCTTTCACACCCGACCTGGAAAACACAACAGCCAATTCTATTTGTTATAGTGTACCATGCTCCTGGTCCTTATTCTGAGTTTTATCTGAATTCTCAGAGTTTTTATCAAGTTTAGTCCTTAAAACAGATAAAGTGGTTATTGTAGGTGATTTCAATATTCATGTGGACATTGAAAATGAGCCTTAGTACTGCGTTTATCTCATTATTAGATTGGATTGGCTTTTGTCAGAGTGTACATGAAGCCACTCACTGTTTTAACCACACCCTCGACCTTGTTCTGGTATATGGCATTGAAATTGAACATTTAATAGTACTTCAACTGAATCCTTCATTATCGGACCATTATTTAAAAACTTTTGAACTGCTACTGCTGGACTACACGCCATTAGGCAAAAATTCTTACTCTAGATGTCTATCTGATAGTGCTGTGGCTAGATTCAAGGAAGCAATCCCATCTGCATTTAACTTAATGTTATGTCTCAATATAACAGAGGACTCCTATGCAATTCGCAGCCCCTCCCAAATTGACCATCTAGTTGATAGCGCTGCAGGCTCACTGCGAACGACACTAGATTCTATCGCTCCTCTAAAAAAGAAGATAATAAAACAAAGAAGGTTAGCTCCATGGTATAACCCCCAAACCCGCAAATTAAAGCAAACATCACGAAAACTTGAAAGGAAATGGTGTTCCAACAACCTGGAGGAATCCTGTTTAGTCTGGCAAGATAGTCTTAAAACATATAGGAAGGCCCTCCGTAATGCCAGAGCAGCTTACTACATCATCATTAATAGAGGAAAATAAAAACAACCCAGGGTTTCTTTTCAGCACTATAGCCAGGCTGACAGAGAATCACAGCTCTATTGAGCCATGTATTCCTATAGCCTTCAGTAGTAACAACTTCATGAGCTTCTTTAATAATAAAATTTGAACTATTAGAGAAAAAATTCATCTAGTCGTGCCTTTAACCGGTGCTGACTTGTCTTCAAACACAGGAACCTTGGAAACAGCTGTAGAGCCTGATGTGTGTTTTGGCTGCTTTGCTCCTGTCAACCTTCTTCAGCTGATTTTGACAATTATGCATGTCTCTTAGACTCCATTCCAACTAGGCAGCTTAAAGAGATTTTACCCTTAATTAGCACTTCTTTACTGGATATGATCAATCTGTCTTTATTAACAGGCTATGTGCCACAAGTAGCTGTAATTAAACCGCTTCTTAAAAAGCCCACTCTTGATCCTGGGGTTTTAGCCAACTATAGACCTATATCTAAACTTCCCTTTCTTTCTAAGATCCTTGAGAAAGCAGTCGCCAATCAGTTGTGTGAGTTTCTATACTACAATAGTTTATTTGAGGATTTTCAGTCAGGATTTAGAGTGCATCATAGCACAGAGATAGCACTGGGAAAAATTACAAATGACCTTTTAATTGCATCAAACAATGGACTTGTCTCTGTACTTGTCTTGTTAGATCTTAGTGCTGCGTTCGACACCATTGACCATCACATCCTATTACAGAGACTGGAACATTTAATTGGCATTAAGAGAACCGCACTAAGCTGGTTTAAATCCTATCTATCAGATTGATCTCAGTTTGTACATGTTAACGGTGAGTCCTCCGTGCACGCCAAAGTTAGTCACGGAATTCCACAAGATTCTGTGCTTGGACTGATTCTGTTCACCTTACATATGCTTCCTCTAGGCAATATTATTAGGAAAATATTTCATTGTTATGCGGATGATATCAATTATATCTCTCGATCAAGCCAGATGAAACTAACCAGTTAACTAAACTTCAGGCATGCCTTAAGGACATAAAGACCTGGATGACCTGCAACTTTCTGATGTTAAACTCTGACAAAACTGAAGTTATTGTACTTGGTCCCAAACACCTTCGAGACAAATTATCTCAAGATATAGTTACTCTAGATGACATTGCCCTGGCCTCCAGCAGCACCGTAAGGAACCCCGGAATTATCTTTGATCAGGATTTATCCTTTAACTCCCACATGAAACAAACTTCAAGGACTGCCTTCTTTCACCTACATAACAATTCAAAAATCAGGCACATCATGTCTCAAAAGGATGCAGAAAAATGAGTGCATGCATTTGTTACTTCTAGGCTGGACTACTGCAATTCCTTATTATCTGGCTGCCCGAATAAGTCCCTTACGACTCTCCAGTTGATCCAGAATGCTGCGGCACGTGTACTGACAAAAACTAGGAAAAGAGATCATATCTCTCTAATATTAGCTTCTCTGCACTGGCTACCTGTAAAATCCAGAATAGAATTTAAAATCCTTCTCCTCACCTACAAAGCTCTTAATGGTCTGGCACCATCGTATGTTAAAGATCTCATAATACCGTATTAGCCAACAAGAACACTGTGCTCCCAGGATGCAGGGTTACTTGTGGTTCCTAGAGTCTCCAAAAGTAGAATGGGAGCCAGAGCCTTCAGTTATCAAGCTCATCTCCTGTGGAATCAGGTCCCACTTTGGGTTCGGGAGGCAGACACCATCTCTACATTTAAGAGTAGTCTAAAGACTTTCCTCTTTGATAAAGCTTATAATTAGGGCTGGCTTGGGTGAGTCCTGAACCATCCCTTAGTCATGCTGCTATAGGCCTAGACTTCCCATGATGCGCCTCTTTCCTCTCTCCTTCTCTCCCTCTCCATCTGTATGCATTTTTATCCCATTACTGCATGTTACTAACTCAACATCTTCTCTCTCCCGCAGTTTTATTGCTTTCTCATTTCTCTCCTCTCTCCTTCTGTCGCTTTCAGCCGGTTATTTCTGCCTCCGGAGCTGCAGAGACTGGATCTGTGGTTGTGGGCCACCTGCTGCCCCTGTGTTCCTGCTTGACAACTGCTACTACAGTTGTTATTGGCTCTGTTACTGATGCTGACATTATTCTTCCTATAGCTGTCATTCATATTATTACTAATTTATTAATATTAACACTACAATTACTATTCTATTTAAAAAAAAAAGATAATTCTATTGTGCCTCCCGCTTTATTCATTAAAGTTATTATTTATTATTATCTTTGATAATTTTTGCCAAATTTAATTCATAGCACCTACACAGTTTGGTGCCCCTTTATCAATTGTAAATTGATAACGGGGCAACACAAGGTTAAGGTGTATGTTGCCTGAGATACAGTAGCCACGGCAAAAAATGTCCAAATCCATTGCTACTGCTCTAAAGCTTTAATTGCTGAATTTTGAGTGCACGGTAATAACTGGTTGTTGGACTGTAAGAGTACACTGTTCAGAGGTCCAATTAAGTGGTCTTGCCCATAGCCCTGCCTTTCCTGTGTCTAGTTTTACTTTAATTTAAACAATTATTTCTCAGTTAAGGATGAAAGTGTACATTCTAAAATCCAAGGATTATGTCTACATGATGAGAACACACTGGTGCTAGGGTCTAACTGGCCTAAATTTAAAACATATCTGAGGCTAAATATAACACATTAAGTGACCATAAGTAAATGTATGATAAATATGATAATATTTCAGCATCACTGGAAATTAAATTCTGGTTTTGATCACGTGTTATTACAAAATACAAAAACTAGCTAGTAAAAGCGATTTTTGCAAAGTAATTTTTTTAATTTTTAGTTATCTTAGTGCCCACTTTGCAAAGGTGTGTCCAACTGTCTACCTTCTCAAGTTCTTTCTGTCATGGCAGAGAAACATCTTTTTCCTGACAGACCATTCCCAGTTTTCTCAGACTCTGGCTCCTACCCAAACCTCAATCTCCACCCCACCTTCAAACACACAATCCTATCTTTCTGCCCCTCTCCACTCTCCTTTCTCTACACCTCTTCTCTCCTTGTGTGTCCCTTCATCAAGTTTCTTTCTTCCTGTCCCCTTTCCTTCAGGTTTTATCTGCTCGTCTGAAAGTGTTCTTTAAAGACAGTAGCCTACAGGTCTACACAGGCCCCACAGCTGCCACAAGAGGCTCATTGTGTGGTCAAAGTTTGATTCATTGCAGTCATCCTTTTCTAAAAAAGAACCTTCTTTTTTTAATTGACACAAGGGGGCCGATGTTTCTGACAGAGCACAAGAGGGTCTGATTTTATTCCCTCGGCCAACTTCAGAATGTCCTTCAGCGTACTTCACCAAGCCTGACCTACATATCTCCTGTTGTTTATGTTTTCCACAAGACTGTTGATAAAAGGCGTTTCTCATTCAACACAGCCGGAAAATAATGTCTATTTCCCTCCTTCCTATTTTTAGTTGTAGTTAATTAAGCTACACTTCTCCCTACATGGGTTTCAATGGAGAGAGAGCACAGACTTATACATCAAAGGTCTGTTTGTTGTTGCATGATTGTACAGACCACCGTGGAAACACTTGAAAAAAAGGGTTGTTTTGTAAAGAAAAATGAGGAAAAGATTTTACCACAGAAAATTATGGTGGTTGTAGTATTTCTTTTGTTCTTGAATGTCCTTACTCAGTCAGAGTCTTTGAGCTTTCAAAGGACATTATGAGGTTTAGTTGTACAATCTGCATTAACATTTTCCCCTTTTGTCAAAGTCTCAGTAGAGTGACTCTTGAGGACAGAAATGCCTGCACTTGCAATGGTTCAAAATGTTAATTGGTGGCCAGTGTATCAGCAACAGTGCAACTTTGACATAGTAAGAAGTGTTCCGGGAGACCTCCAACTCTCCACCTCGTACGCATGGTGGTCATTGATCTTGGTAATTTCTTTCCTTTTTGACCACATTTGCTGTCCTTAATAGGAGCCTTGCTTTTTCACATGTGATGCATTCTGCCACAGTCACATGTTGTATATGTATCAAATAGGTGCACCAGGCTTGAATCACAGTTTGCATGTCATTTTAGTGAGTGCTGCAAAGACCTGTTTGGAATGTTTAACCCTCTGGGGTCTGAGGGCATTTTCTTGATTTTACATATCTTCTGAAATTCACCTTTTAAAGTCACTTGCATAATAATGATACCCATGTGTTTTATATCAAAATGTGCAGAAAAACCTCAGCTCTCGGTATAATGAGGCACTTGTCCTAGAGCATTGTGTAAAGTGATAATTTGGCCCTAAAGATGAAAAGTTGAAGTCTGATTTTTGAAGTTCTTCAAATCTCTTGTGAAAACATACCATTACTCATGTAGACAAATTGTTTTGGTGCTTGAAATGGGTTTACTAAAGTCTTAGGTTCACAAAAGTATTATAGTATATGAATAAAATAGTGGATGACATTTTGTAATATTGTTTTTTGAGTATAAGTGTTGTCTGTGTACTTTCACCAAATGTTAGAGGGACTGAGATAAAATGGGACTGAATAATGACTTCATACAACATATCAAGCTTCATGGGATGTGTGCAAATTAAACAAACCTCAAACTAAACATTTACTATGTATATCAAAATCCACACAACAATAACACACTATTTACATAATGTGCAAGTTTCAACTGTCATGCTGCACTGTAAAACAGTTTCTGCAACATCACACCCCCTGCCCCCACGCTTGCCTTGGCTTTGGCAATGTTCACATCTCCTGCGACCAGTGGTGTCTTTGGCGCAGCATTCTGCTGCATGGACATCAGCAATAGGTACAATTGTTATGGACAGACAGGCAGGAGACACCGATATGGAAACAGAGGGTTTGTTATTAGGTTTTAGTAGGTGAAGACAGGTGTGCCGGTATGGAGATGGGGAAATCCGCTGGAGGGAAGACTTGCTGGTGTGGGGATCTCTGGAGAGGGAGATCGCTGGAGAAGGGATGTAGGGAATATGCTGTGTAGCATGGGGAGTCCTTTTACCAAACGAGGTCGGACAACTGGCTGAGGTGAGTGCTGGGCTTTATATGCTGGCTGTGATTAGGAGCTGATGGGGAGCAGGAGTGTCATAGGGAACAGGTGTGATTCATTAGCAAACGGTGGAGCCTGGCGTATCCGTGACAGTATCCCCTCCTCCACGGTCCGTCCGAGTTGGTAGCCTCGGACGGACGACCCGGAGCCTGGACAGGTGTGAAGCTGGGAGCCTCGGACGGACTGGGTGTTGCGGGGACTGGCCTGGCGCAGAGCTGAGGACCTCAGGTGGATGACCCGGGGACTGACCTTGTGTGGATCTCACCGCACGAGGTCCGTGACAAAGATCAACGTCATCTAGAGGCCAGACGGAAAGTCTGCAGCAAAGGCTGGGACCCCTTGGAGGCCTGAGGTGAACGCGGGAACCTTCTGAAGCCCGGCGGCGAAGGCAGGGATTCTCTGTAGGCCAGCGGCAAACGCGGGGATCCTCTGGAGGCCGGGGGCGAAGGCGGGAGCCCTCTGGAGGCTGGCGAACCAGATCAGGAGCCGGTGGTGGGACAGATGGACAGGGAGGCCAGCCGCGAAGGCAGGAACCCACTGATCAGTTGTGTGACTTTTTAAATAACAATAGTTTATTTGAGGATTTTAAGTCAGGATTTAGAGTGCATCATAGCACAGAGACAGCATTGGTGAAAATTACAAATGACCTTTTAATTGCATCGGACAATGGACTTATCTCTGTACTTGTCTTGTTAGATCTTAGTGCTGCGTTCGACACCATTGACCATCACATCCTATTACAGAGACTGGAACATGTAATTGGCATTAAGGGAACTGCACTTAGCTGGTTTATATCGTATCTATCAGATCGATCTTGTACATGTTAACGGTGAGTCCTCCGTGCACGCCAAAGTTAGTCACGGAGTTCCACAAGATTCTGTGCTTGGACCGATTCTGTTTACCTTATAAATGCTTAATCTAGGCAATATTATTAGGAAAAACTTTCATTGTTATATGGATGATACCAAATTACTGTATGTAATCACACCAAGGCTTCCATGTTGGAGTACATCAGTAGGACACTTAAAGATGGGTGTAATTACCATATAGTCTTTCATAAACACACTGAACTCTTACTTGACTTTTTAGAATTGAATCAGCTTGATGATGCAGTTCCTTTTCCTTCTAGAGACAGTGTCTGAAGAACAGATAAAGACATTACACCTCTAATAAACTCCTTCATTTCATGTTACTTCTTGACCCACACAGTTTACAGGATTGTACTTCAGAGATGAGTACAACACATTTGCAATATTCTTTGTTAATATTTGTAACCTTATTACAATATTCAAGACATTCATGCATTCACTTCACTTGCTTACTTATTGGTTTTGACAACAAAAATAACAGAAAACAAAGCAACCATCGATCTGACATACTCTACTTGTGCAAAATGCGCTCATAAATGGAATATAAAATTTTACTATTCACAACTATTGTTACCTGCTTCCTTTGTGCATGGATTACCTGGTGCCTCTGATGACAGATAAGAAGTCTTCTTAAGTGAGAACTGATTTTTTTCTCTGCTTTGTCTAATCTCTGCAGGAGCTGCACTTCTGTAAAGACATAATTTAATTTACTTACGTTGACTAATTTGTGTGTGACCGGCTAAACTCCACAACATATAACATTTTTAAAAATGAAACTACTAAGCACAGTGGTTACATTGAACTACCAGCACTGAATTTTGACAGGTTATACAGCAGTGGACAAACCAAGGTCAGTTGATTTTCTCCGTCCATAATGCAGAAGGGCATCAGTCAGAAGGTCAGATGGAGTCATCTCCTTTGTGACAAATCTTCAGAGGAAAAGACCATAACCTCTTCATTCCTTCCCCCGTCCATGAGCCCAAACCCATCAAGCCAGCTGGTGCTGTACTTGATCTGTGATTAAAACAAAGTCGTAGAACATCACATACACTGACACAGAGCATATTCCTAATATATTGTCCTAAACAGTGCAGATCTGAAAAAAGTTTAGACAAATACCAGGTGGGAAAAGATTTAAGATTACTTTTAGGCATTTCTACATTTTCTACTATTTCAGTAGTGCAGTGGGTAGACAGAAAAATGGAGATCAAACGGAGAGTGAATGATGTGTGACACAGGTCCCGATGTCTCTATGAATTACTTGGCATGGCAATTTGTGTCCATAAATGTGAAATACGGCCAAGGAGATGTTGTGTGGTATTCCCTCCCCTGATTTCTGATTGAACACACTATGACGTAACTGTGAGTCTTTTATCAAAACAATAATTCAGTTTTACACAGCAGTTTAAAAATGTACTCATACAAATGTGAGGCAACAACACAGGCAACATCACAGACAGCTCGCAGGCGTATGTTTTTGTCCTCACATCTTTGGAGAAGCTCATCAAAGACATGTAGGGGATAGGCACAACACGAACATGTGAATGATGAAACACTTTATAGTGAGGAAAAGTGAACAATAATTACACAAACAATCTCATTTTCTTCACTTTCTCATGTTTCATTTTTTGTTAAAATTTGTGAAGATTATAGAATGGTGATAAACTTGACATTTAGTAATATTTTGGAATCACACATACTGTACATATTCCATGAGGTTCATATCTGGTGATTGAAAATGTATGGCCTATGTTAGGGTCTTGCTATTCTAAGCATTTTATGAATAAGGACAATCAAATAGGGGAATTATCATTCGGGAAAACTCAAAAAGTCAAGAGACTTCAAACGCTGTGACCTCAGCACGCTGCCAGCCTTGAAGTTAGTACACTCCTAAAGAGTTAAGAAAAATGTAGATAATTATGGGAGGAATACTGGTCTTTTTCTTTGAGTTAACTAACATTTCATGGACTCACTTCTCAGCATTACCTTCTGCAACTATGATTAACCTGGTGAGGCTTGGAGCCGTCAGCGTGTGATAGCAGGCATTCCTGTACATCCTTTTCAGCAACAAACATTTAAAGTCATCCTGGTTTTATCTCTGGTGCTACAAAAAAGGGTTTAGGTCAGCAACAACCAGGGAAAAAAATAAAATACTTACAAATTCTTAAAACAAATGTTGATAGAAACACAAGGTCCCACATTCATACTCATACAGCCTTTATAAATGCACAGCAACAGGTTGATACACTTATACAATTTTATTATGATTCTTTATACAATAATGAACTGATTTGCAGACATAAATTTGATTCCATAATTTCATGGAAACTGCAATAATGAGTAATCAAACAAGAACCAGGCTGGAACTAGAACCAACCTTTGGACATGCTGGACATGGTCCCATCATCTAACTATGGGCAAACATCTACCAAACCTCTTTGTCGGAAGTGGTGATGCCTGAACTGGGATATGGATTCTCCGACCAGGGCTTGGTAGCGTGTGTTAACCTGTGGTATAAGCAGCAGTCACTCTGGCACATTTTCATGCCACTACTTCATCATATACACTGATCTTAATTATTGCATATTTTAATGAGTTTGCCTGCCCGATTTGTTGTTTGATTGTAAAAGGAGAATTAGGCTTCTTGTGCATTTCAGCCCACACAGTCTGTAAATAGCTATTAATATTTAAAACCACACCTATTCCTGACTGATCAGAACTTTTGTAATTAGACCTTATTTCAATTCTGTTTTATTTATTTATTGACACCTTCACTGTAAGGTTTATCAAGACCTGCCACAATGATGGTTAATGTATTTTTTAACGTTCTTGGATATTTTAAAGTGTAAATTTACAGTGAGGCATAGCCTACATTTTTCTCATACGACATAGGCCTGTTACTTTCAATTAAATTTTCAATTCAGTTATATTTATATAGCGCCAATTCATAACAGAAGTTATCTCATTGCACTTTTCCTATAGAGCAGGTCTAGACTGTACTCTTTATAATATTAATTACAGAGACCCAACAAATCCCACCATGAGCAAGCATTTGGCGACAGTGGCAAGGAAAAACTTCCTTTAAGGGGCAGAAACCTTGGACAGAACCAGGGAGGCACAATGCAAAGACCACGTAGATTTTTTTTTTAAATAGTAGAATAGTAATTGTTGTGTTAATATTAATAAATTAGTAATAATAGGCATGACAGCTATAGGAAAACTTTGACAGCATTGCCTGTTTTAGTGTGTGTTTGCAATGCGACTTAGAGATGGCTCTGCTGTAAAAAGCTTAATGTAAATAAAGATAATTAATTAATTTGTTAATTCATTAAGCCCATAAACGTCTGTGTGGTGTATGTGGAAAATGCAGCGCTCCCAGTGGACCTTTAATGCGTACTGTGCAATCGTCAGGCTGCTGCCACCGTAGCCCGTCTAATGGACGGAGCATGTCCCCTGTCTGTGCTATTAATGCAATCCTTAATGTGTTTTGTCATCAATTATTTTGCTAATATTTGTCAAACACTGAAGACGACTCTACTCACACACACACATTCACATAGAGCATGTGGGGTCGCGACTGATACAAACAGATAGGCTTGTTTCTCGATCATCATGCTGACATTGCACATACAGTAAAGGCCAAGGTGATACTTGACATGGTTCACTGAGAAGTTGTTATTTTTATAAAAAAGATCAACAATAATTTTGCATGCAACTGTATAATTCTAGATGCTTCCATAAAGGTTTACTTTTAGTTGTGATAATTTGATGTAGCACAATCAAGGAAGAAGGTGTGTAATCATATGCAGTTAATTAATTAATCCATATGGACTCAAGTCAGCCTTTCACGAAAGTATGTGAAATGTTCGCTTCACAGACAGCACCTCAAACTGACCTCTGCAAACTGACTTAGAAACTCCAGTGACAGACAAACAGAAAGCTCTAGCAGAGGATGGAAAAGGCTGTCTGGGCTTGTCCGCTGCTGCTGCTGGCCACAGCCCGTACCTCAGCAGAGTGCAGGCTTCTGGTTCACAACACATTTTGACAGTGAGATGCAGAGCTGTCCTGCCAAATAAAAAAGGCAAATAAAATAAAAACATAACCAAAGACTACTATAGAGGCTACCATATAAACACAGGCAATATTACTTAGGTTCACCTATAACCTAATGTTTGTTATTATTGGAATCACCAAACAGGCACAGAAAAGAATGTTAAAAAATACATCACAAATTTGATGAATAACTTAAAGGAAATCATTGCTGCACATTTAATAGGATTGGATTCCTTAACAAAGACCTTGACTAGGGTAAGATACCTTTGCGTGGCCAGCGATACACCTGCCGAGTTCTCACCACCTTTATCTTAACGCTCCTGAAGCTTATCCTGAAGCTGATTTTCCCTTATCTGAAATCAAAATATTTGGTAATTACTAGATAAAGTATTGTTCAACATAGACATAGTGCAGGGTAATTAATAGAACTGACTTATCACAGAAGTCCTGGGACTGACAGGGACACAACTGGGAATTAGAGCTGTAAAGGAAGTCAGGTAAAGAGGTATTATGCAGAGAGACAAACAGACCTGCACCTTTGGGTTTTATTTTTCAAGTTCAAGGTTGAGGACAGCAATGAATGTTGATGTTAGCCTACGTCATTGCACTCACTTACAAAAATACAACAGAGCCACCACAGCCCTGATATCACCATACAGCTAAACAAGCTCAGGTATTTCTAATGATTCAGCAGTGTTCATCTTTTGCATTTATATAAATGTCATTGTAAGCTTCCAGCTTACACTCACAGGTGACAGGTGTGCTAGTAGGGGAGCAGCCCAATTAAACTTCTAACTTACCCTATGGTTCCTCTTGCGGGTTCAAATGCAGCCAGGCTTTGTTCAAACCAACAGAACTTTATTTTACATTCTAGTCACGATCAAAGGTTTCCAAAGATCCCAACATCACTGAAAACCTCAAAGCAAATGCATAAAAACATGCTAATTAGTAACTTTAATGCTAACCTCTTAGTTACGATACAGGCACACCTTTGTGCAGTAACTTCACTTCAAGCTAGAACCGCAACAGAGCGTTAAGGCATGTATTGATATCTAGCAAATGCAATTGCTAAACGGTTATCTCATGTCAACACACACATGTCACGTCACCTTAAAACTAGTTTTCTGTATTGTTTTCGCTTATTGACTAAATAATCACAGTTTAAATGCCTCATTTAAATCGTCTTACCTGAGGTCCTGCACTGCAGGGGCTAGAGCAGGCGCTGACCGCTCGTGTTGCATCTCTTCTGGTGACATCATGGCCGATCAAGGTGTTGCGTGGTATTTGACACATCTGCTCTCCACAGAAGTCAATGGGAAGGTTTGATGTATCATATGCAATTTGAAAGTGTAAAGCCATGTTATTTGTACGCAGATTGCTGTGACTGGGTTGACAACTTAGTATAGAGGATTCTTTGCAGAGTCTAGCCATAACTTTAAACATATTACAATGTGTGTTAAATGACTTGCTGTGACTTAGTTTAACTTTTAAGAAAACAAAATTTCAAAATATAAAAACAATGATTACATAAGCGGCACAAACTGTTAAGGGTTTGACCTTGGATGATTGTGTTGCTTAAATGGAAGGACTCCAGTAGAATTGTCATAGTGACAGTCACACTTCATTGGTTATCCACAGTTGCCAGGTTTGCAATTTTCCTGCCAACTCATTGTAAGTTTTGAGTTCAATTTTTGGGGCTGTTTTTAACATTGTAGCACATTTGTTAGGAAGGTTCAGTTGCTGCAGAACATTACAAATGTCCTGGAAAGCATACAGTATTGACACTGCAGCTTAATATCTGGCAACCTGAGCAGAGAGCCAGCAGTCTTGCTGTACTAGCACAGTACTATAGTGCTAGTGCTGGCGGCATGTTAGGGTTAGATAAAGTTAGTTTTGCTCAAAACCTTTATGAAAGTGCTAAGGACACAGAGTCAATGTGAGAGAGACAGAGGGATGTTGTGAATATAAAAATGTATGAAATGTATTTCCGGACAATTATAAGCCGCCAGTCTTCTAGTTCTTAGAAACCTCAAGGTCTCTGATATATAACAAACATTGTATATAAAAAAGAGTATAAAAAATAATTTCGAATAAATGGAGATTTATTTCAGTATTCGCAGATTTTAACAACGATAGCCGTGTCTATAGGTAGGTAAAGGATGTTATGGGTAAAGGATGAGGAAGCAGTTCTCACAGTTCATGTTGCTCATTGGTGGTTAACATCTATTTTACAGTCCATTAATCCATTATCTATACCAGAGGTTTTCAAACTGTGAGGTGTGCCACAGCTCGTGAAGGCAATTAACCCTTAAAGGTTGGATTTTTTGGTTGCTGTTTGCAAACACACAATTTAAAATTAGCCCCTCCTCCCTGACTCAATGGACGAGAGAGAAAGAGAGCGAGCGACCTAGAGAATGAATGAAGAGAGGAAGCGGTGTAGGCAAGAACAAAGCAGTGAATGTCACAGCTCCAGGTATTCCTTGTGTTCCCTGTGTTTTTCCCTGTCTCCTCCTCCTCCCCTGTTTGTGTGTGTGTCCATGTGCTGTGGGTGCGGTTACCTCTCCTGGCACCTGGTTCAGCTCCACACCTGACTTCAATCTACTCATCATCTCTCAGCTCAAATACCTCAGCTCTGCAGCCACTCATTGCCAGATTGTTCTGTCCTTGTCAGTGGTAGTATGGCTGTATCTCGCTTGTGGAGATTATCTGGTGTCCCTTTCGCGCTTATACTCATTCTCTCCTGATTTTTCTCCTGTGCCTCACGATTGCTGTGCCTCATAGGCTAACCTTCGATTTGGATAAGAGAAAGCGTGATGAATGCAAAACAGGCATTAGTTTTGCTCTATGCACACTGTGAAGGAGAGGCTTCAGGACTGAGCGACGTGTCACAGGTTGATTGACGGGTCATCATCTGACAGAGATCCAGAGTCTTTGCAAAAAGTGAGGCAAAACTATTATACTAATGTTATCAAATGTAGCCTATAAACATTTATGAAATAGACTTAGTCTAAAGTAGTCTTTCCCTATGACACAGGTGTGTTTTGTGGTCCCTTCAGGTGTGCAAGCAAAAGTAGTCATAATAGATTTTTTTGTTGGGTAAAAATCAATTGTTGATTTTCAATATTTTTGTATGCGTAATTGTTTGGATGCACGGCAATCTGAAACAAACAAGCAGGAAGAACATCTTTAGATTTTTATTCTACATTATTATTATTATGGGTGCACGGTGGCAGAGCGGCTACAGCTCCTGCCTCCCAATAAGGAGATCGTGGGTTCGTGGGTTCGATTCCCGGACCGGACCAACATCACACAATCTCTCTGGGTGGAGTCTGCATGTCCTCCCCGTGTTACCGTGGGTTCTCTCCGGGTTCTCCGGCTTCCTCCCACCGTCCAAAGACATGCATGTGTAGGTTAATTGATAACTCTAAATTGCCCGTATTGAATGAATGAGTGAGTGAATGGTTGTCTGTCCTTGTCTGTGTCTGTGTTCGCCCTGCGACAGGTTGGCCACTGTCCAGGGTGTGCCCTGCCTAAGGCCCAGAAGTCACTGGGATAGGCTCCAGTCACCCGCGCAATAGAAAATGGATGGATGGATGGATTATTATTATTATCACGTATGCCTATAAAAGCATTGCAATAGTCAATCATTTTTTTCAAAATTGTGTGCTGCATTTAAATTCAGACTGTGTTTAGAATATAACTACAACAGCGCAGAGTGGATGACATCAAAAGATCCCTCACACATGGAAGTGCCCTTCACAGGTACAGAAGAGCGCAGGAGAAAATGATCCTTATGGTAAAGGCGGAATGCAAACACAATAAAACATTCTGCAAATCCCCGAAGTGCTATGATGCTGTTTGTGGGAAGTGCACACCCAAGGTGCTGAATGTCTGAGCAAAGTGTGTTTGAGCAACGTGTAGCAGAAATAATCACAACATCAATGCATTCTGATAGCGGGTAAATTTTACCCGTTGGCGGTTTTTGGTATACAGCAACTCCTGGTGGTTCTAGTGTTAAATCTGGACCGGTAACGCTCAGTCATTGTATCAGACCCTCCCCATATTATATAAACAGCTGTGATTGGCCTGACCAAATCCAGGACCGGTGGAAATCAGTTTGAATGGGAGAGGGGCCAGACAGATGTGGCATCTCCAGCGTTTTTGTGGGAGTCCCTCATCTGAAGCAGTTCTGTTCCTGGACAAACCAAAGCCTTTCAAAGCATCCATCGTAGCTTTTGGAAGTCGTGGCACCTCTTTCCTTTTGTCCAGCCATGGCCACAACAGTCGAAGCCTGAGGTTTTCCAGAAAAGTGCAACATTTGTGAAATCTTCTGGCTTTTCAGGTTGGAAATTTGGCCAGGAAAACTACTTTATAGTAGTAAGTTCCAGGCAGTTGAGGTAACTAGATGAGGTTCCCTCATCAGACCTAACTTCTCTGGGGACCACTACTTGGACAGTATCTTGACCGTTGTTTTATAGATACACTTGTCTCAAGTTTGTCTAACCGGCTAAAATCTACCGACTTACCCTGTGCAGGGTCGCAGGGCTGTGAAGCCTCTGCAAGCTGACATTTGGTGAGAGGTGGGTTACACCCTGGACAGGTCACCCTGTCAGGTCTCTGACAAGGGTAACGCATATGAAGAGAAAACCATGCACACTCATATTCACACCAATTTAGAGTAAGGCTGGGCAGTATAAAGTCAATACACATTGCCCTGAAGTCAATACGTTTACCCCAGTCATGATTAATGAATAACATTTTAAATACCTGTGAACAAGATATTCTGTAGTCACAGTTGACCTCTTAAATCATTGTACTGAACAAAAATCACAGATTATGACTCCTAATATTCATTTAATATATCCAATAGAAAAAACATGTATTTGCTAAAATAGAAAATCAATTAAGTAAGAGTAGGCTCTGTTTCACATCTTCTGAGACTACCAAAATAAGCTTTATTATAGTTTAAATTACACCTTTTTATGACATTCAGCAACTGTATTTACATCATGAAAACTGTTGGTGGAACAAGAGTTACAGCCCACACTAACTGACAGTAATTAGTTATTTGTACTTAGTGTGAGATGTGATTCGTTGTACTTTCATGGTCCATTAAAGAAGCAGAATACAGTCTGTATTAAGACCTTCTTTTACTGTACCAAACATACCGACATACTGTAACTTAAATTAGGTCGGTTAGAGTCATCGTGTGCTAACCTGCACCTGGAGCAAACCCACACAATCACAGAGGAAATCTACAAACACCACACAACAAAGACCCCAGCCGACCAGTCATAGATTCAAAACCAGGACATTGTTTCTGTGATGTGACAGCGCTAACCACTGCACTACTATGCCACCTAACTTACTTTATTTTTACTGTTCATAATTTAACAATCAATATAAAAGCTAAAAGCAATTATGATGGGTAAAGAGTTAAGAATGATACTGTTTATGATCATGTAGTAGTGTGCTGTTGCACTACATCATGAACAGTAAAATCCTACGTAGCTTTAGCAGATACCTGTGCCCACTTCTGATATGCTTCTTAAATACTTGTTGATATATTTTTTTGTCAGTGTTTGAGTGTTTGTACTGTTAAAGCTCTTGCCAAATTCAGTGTCACGTCAAGGCCATCCTTTCTCTTCAACAGAGTCCATGGAAGGAGCTTGAGGCACCTTGCACTTCCCACCTTTCTTTCATCATGAAACTCACTTATGCACTTATATTTAGCAGAACACAACACAGAAACACATTTAGCTGAAATATAAAGAAAAAGTAGCACAGATGACTAAGTGAGTAGCCAGAAATCCGGTCTTGTAGGATCAGCCTATGTGGATTTAGACAGAAGAAGAAATAAAGATTAGCATTATTCTGACTCCTGTTTCTCTCTCTGTCCAATTTCAGTATGACTGTCATCAATGCAATGATCTGTTTAAATTTCTGAAATTTACACATCCTTGTTAATTTTCCAGCATACTCAGCATGTTTTTCCATATGGGAGAGATGAACTGGGCAGGCCGATGACAATAGAGAATGAGAGGCAGGGAAACTCCGTCTGTCTCTGCAGGCAATGAGCTATTGAAGCTCTGCAGAGTTGAGTCAATAGCATGTGTATAGCAATCTGTTCAGTCTTTGTGTCCAAATACTGCTGCTCTCACATTACAAACTGCCTTGTATTGAAATGTATCAGATGTTAAGGTTGCCTACCTTTTTGAAGAGTTTTTCCAAACACAATTTTTTATGATTGACAAGATGCCTTGTGTCTGTGTACACACCTGCGTGGATGCATTTGGGAAACTGAGAGTTGGTTCTGTATTAATGTGCTTTTCTATCAATTAATTCACAACAAAATTTCTTTCTGGTGAGAAATGTCTTTTTTCTTTCAAAATAAATCAATCCGTATGTTTTCTCTTTTTTTGACTACTTATCTGGGTCGCAGTTGCAGTAGGCTAATCAAGGTAGCCCAGATGTCCTTCTCCCAAGCCTTATCCTCTAGCTCCTCCTGGGGGATCCCTTGAGGCCAGATGGAATATGTAAAGCTGGGCAGACACTGTACAGATTAAGCCCGATGTTTATCCCATTCAGTTGCCCCAGACAAATTTTAGAATCATCAATTGTCCAAATGATCAACAATATGGCTCTCGGACGATAAGTTGGATTTCTGCCAGGTCAGGAATTTTGGTCTGCTGTCTTGCAATCTGAGCAGTTCCACGGTCCAATTTCCCTCATGACTGCTGTCAGAAGATCCGTAATAAGCTGTAGTGAGTTTATCTTATTATTACTGGAGTTATCTTTTACATGTTGTTGCTCAAACTGTAGTCTTGACTTTTAGCGCAGGCTCCATATTTTTCTTTTTTTCCTTCCTATTTTTTGTTCATTGTAGAATTGCACAAAGTGATGGTTCTTTTCTCTCTTTTTGTCAACATTGTTGAGGATGTGGCCGTCTTGTTTGATTATCCTATATTGGACAAAACCCACTGGGGACTTCATGCATACCTTCAGTGTGAGCTCCACAGCGTGGCCGGTCAATTGATCCGTACAGTGTGAGCATAATGGCAAAACATTTGTGTGAGTAAACGCTCAGCTTAATCCCTCCAGCATGTTCTGGGTCTGTCCCAGGGCCTCCTCACAGTTGGACGTGCCCAGAAAACCTCTATAGTAGGGCTTTCAGGAGGCATCCACCTCAACTGGCTTTTTTAAACGCAAAGAAGCAGTGTTTCTCTAAGTTCCTTCCAAATGTCTGAGCTCCTCACCCTGTCTGTAAGGGTTATCTGAGCCATCCTACGAAGGAAACTAATTTCGGCCACTTGCAACCCCAATCTCATTCTTTCGATGACTTACGGAAAGAGGTTTCTGTTACACACACGACCAAAATCTGAGCGAACAGTTCCTCCATCTGATCGGAAACAACATTCTTCCTTGCCTGGCTCATTCAATGGAACTGCCAGATAACAAGGAGGAATTCAAAGCAACCTCCTTTCCCTCCATGGACCGGTGACATAACTGGGCATTACATAGCTTCACATAGTTTAACAGTGTACTGGGCTAAGCACAGGACTGTTTAACTAATGTAACGTTACATGTATTGATTTATTTTCATTGAGTTTTATCGTGTAGCCTGCTTTGTGTTTTCACTGTTATTTTGGTAGCCACATGTTAAGGTTGTTAGTTAATGTTGAATGTGTTGAACTCCTTCGAATCCTTCAACCTACTAGCTATTGGTGGTAATTCTTGTTATAGATATTAATTTAATTATTAATCAGAGTTCCAAATTGATAGTTTAGTGTATTTTATGGGACTCAGTCAATTGATTGGCTATCATTTCTCTTCTTTAACAAGAGTGGTGCCCCCAAGGACTAATTCATGTCATTATTTATGCTTATCTTTGATAATTTTGATAGCCAAATTTAATTGATTGCACCTACACACTTTGGTGCCCCTTTACCCATAAATCACAACACTGTAATGTGGTTTATTGCCTTACTGATTCTTTCTACTGAAGAACCTGTTGTTTTTCCTCCTGCTGCTATTAAATGGGAGAAGGTGAACCACCCACAGTGTGTGCCAGGATGTAGAATCTCCCAAAACTACTAAATGTCGGCCAGGAGTATAGAAAATTGAAAGTAATGAGACTGTTTACATGACTATTCTTCATATTTTGAAGCGATTATGAAACGTTTGACCCATTTTCAATTTAATTTCAATTGAAAAACAATTGTCCCAGTTTACCTTAACAGAGATGTTTACATGATTGAGCTATTATTGTGATTATAGAGGAATAGAGGCTCCATAAATGCAGCTTATGTTAGCACTTACATAATTAGTAGGCACATCGGTGTCACTTAGAGGTCATCTGTGACACTTCGGGATAGCCCAACAGCAGTTGTCACCAGATGGTACATATTAGTAACTGAAAAGTTACTGCAATAAATCCTCATGGTGTCTCAAAAACATCAGAAAAGCTGGAACATGTTGAATGGCTGTGATCCAGTATGAGCTAAATCAGTGCATAATGTTTTCTTAAGGAACACTGTTTTGGTAGACAGAAGGAAAGGCAAACATGACTGGCTGTTGACCAGAGACATAGACTGACATTTGGAACGGCAGTAGTTAGAAAACTAAATCAATACATCAAAACAGTTTGTCGTTTATTTTTAAAAACGTAAACATTACATGGTGGCTCACTGGCTATAACTCTTACTGTAAAAACGATGGCACTCAAACATTCGATTCCAGAGTTTATGCTCAAACTCAGGTCCATCCATCGGCAGTGAGAGCTACTGCCAGGTCACCGGATAATTCCTGGATGACTGCAGATTTTGTTTGTTTAATCAGGACACAGGATATTTCCTGGATGACTGCAGATTGTGCTTGTTTATACAAGGCACAATGGACTGATGACTGATGCACACAATAAACACATTTGGGGGATACCATCGCAAATGGTTTCACGTGTTTATTTGTGTTTCAAGACATAACTTTACCCAAATTCAGTTCAGTGACACAGCTTTTGTCTGTTCCACCACACTTTGTCCAATGTCTATTACAACCTCAACAATCCCAAATGATAGATCTTAAGGACATTGACAAAACTGTTCCAGCTCTGATTTCTCATCTATGTTTGCCATATGAGCTATATACTGTACATCCAGGGGCTACCCAAATTAGCATGGTATATTTTACACACCATAACTATCCCACTGCCAAAGCTGTCCAGTTGGATTAAACTAACAATAACTATTTGAAAGTCACGTACCGAACCGAACGTCATTGTTTGTTGAATGAGAGCTCTGCAGGCTTTTTCACAATAGTCACATCAGCTAAAGAGGACAAAAGGGGCAGTGCATGTGCCTGCTGCTGCAAACTTGACAGAGAAAGAAGGGATATCCAGTGGCTATCAATAGCTGAAGTGGTTACTTGTGGTGTATACACATGGCAAGTCCATTGGGAGGCTGGCAGTCACATTGCTTCTTTGTGGGAGAAATGTCTTGGAAATTGCAATGCAGTATCTGTGAATTATGAATATTGGGATACCCGGGTTCCACTATGGGCTCAGTTAAGCATGACTGCTAAAATTCCAAATCAATGTCAGTACAAAACCTGCATGAAATTATTCCTCAAGAAGCAGTCAAGAGCACAGTGTAAATAGAAGAGAGTGGATGGGGGGGGCTGACACACAATTTTCAAGGACATTCCTGAACAATTAACTTGCGGTTTTAGCTATCTACCCCATTAGTCTTGGGGGTTTGGAAACAGCCATTGATTTTGGATGTCAGCCACTCTCATTTTATGGAAATTGCACTAAATGGCAGGGAAACAAAAACAAATTGAATTTTCTGTGCTGTTACTTGTAATGTGAAATTAGATATGTGGCCATGTGTGACTGAACAAGCCAGCCACAGAGACAGAAAGAGCAATGGTGCAGTATGGGTAGGCTACATGCCATATACATTTTGTTAAGTGCTATTGCTATATGTGTACGGTATAATAACAGGCAAGTGCAGGTACACAATTTAATTTCTTTCTTGGTATTTTGAGTGTGTGGATTTTGATAACACTACCAACATTTACTTTATGTATTTGAAGCTGACATATAGCATATGTTGTTCTGATATTTCGTTGTTGATCATTCCAGGCATTCAGTGTCTTCTCCAAGAAATATCATTTACAGTAATCCATTGTGGGACACTGGTACTCCCACTGAAAGCGGAAGTCGCTTTAACACCTCTGTACCGATTCAGTGTAACAGTCTGGATGACTGGGCCTTTAAAGAGTAACTGCACGAAAGCAATTATTCTACGTCCACTGCAAACTAGTGATGACATATACATACATGCTCTTTCCACACCCTGTGCAGGACTGATGCTATTGCCCTTTGAACCTAATTTGTGATATGTGATTTTTGGCTTTATAAATAACAATCCGTGACTTGGTATAGTGTTGTACTGTCGTGCAAAGACAAGAGCAGAGGCAGCAGCAGAGGACTTTGTCAGTCAGGGACATGGTGGAGGGTAAACACATCTACACATTACCAAGAATGACAATGGTTGCTAGTTGACTTTCTTTGTTCCTCACCTCCAAGTATTCACCTCTCAATCGTCAATTGTGTGAAGCCAGCAGTGAGGACCATGAAAATATGGCCTGCGGGGGTAGACTCCACACTCCAGGACAGGTTTCAACACACTGGAGAATGTTTGCCTGTCAGGTCATCTGTAGCTCTCATACGGACATAGACAGCTACACCTCCTCTGTACTGGACTACATCAACATCACCATAGTGTTACAACTCAGAAGCAGATCACCACATACCCAAATCAGAAGCCATGGATGAACAAGGAGGTGCACCTACTGCTGAAGGCACTGCCTTCAGATCAGGTGACGCACAGGCCTACAGAACTTCCAGGGCAAATCTGAAAGGGGGCATCAAAAAGGCCAAGCACTGCTACAAGCTAAAGTTAGAGGAGCACTTTTCCAACTCCGACCCTCGACACATGTGGCAGGTCATCATCAACTACAAACCCAGACACTCCACCCCTGTAGCCACAGATGCCTCCTTCCTGAACGCGCTTAACAACTTTTATGCTTGCTTCGAGAGAGACAATAGGGAAACTGCCACCAAGCTCACACCCTCAGCTGACCACCCAACCATCACACTCACCTCTACACTGCACTGAGCCGGATCAACACGCGAAAGGCTGCTGAACCAGACGGCATCCCCGGTCACGTACTCAAGGCACGTGCAAAGCGGCTTGCTGGGGTCTTTATGGATATTTTCAACCTGTCCCTCGCCCAAGCAGCTGTGCCAGCATGCTTTAAATCCACCTCCATTGTGCCAGTGCCGAAACACTCTAGTCCAACGTGCCTGAACGACTGATGCTATTAGCACTCACACCCATTGTTATGAAGTGCTTTGAGCAGCTGGTCCTGGCACACCTAAAGGACTTCCTCCCATCCACACTGGACCCATACCAGTTTGCCTACCGCAGCAATAGGAACACAGAGGATGCAGTCTCCATGGCACTGCACTTTGTACTCACACACTTATGCACAAATGCTGTTTGTTGACTTCAGCTCTGCATTCAACACTGTCACCCCTTCAAAGTTATTCACCAAACTTGGAAACCTGGGCATTAACACCTCCATCTGCAATTGGATTATGGACTTCCTGACAAACAGACCTCAGCTTGTTAGGTCAGGCCACAACTCCTCCAGCACCATCACACTCAACACTGGCGTACCACAGGGCTGTGTGCTGAGCCCCTTCCTCTACTCCCTCTTAACACTTGACTGCAGGCCTACGCATGGATCTAATGCCATCATCAAGTCTGCAGACGATGCTACAGTGACAATGATGAGACTGCCTACAGGGAGGAGGTCCAGCACCTGGCCACATGGTGCACAGACAATAACTTACTCCTTAACACCTCCAAGACAAAGGAGCTCATCATGGACTTCAGGAAGGAGAGAGGAGGCACACATGACCCCATCCACATTAACGGGATGGCTCTTGAGCGTGTCTCCAGCTTCAAGTTCCTGGGAACCCATATTTCGGAGAACCTGTCCTGGACCACTAACACCACCTGCCTTGTCAAGAAGGCTCACCAGTGCCTCTTCTTCCTGAGGACACTGAAGAAGAACCAACTGTCCTCAGCTATCCTGGTGAACTTCTATCGCTGCACAGTAGAGAGCATCCTAACCAACTGTGAGTCCGGTATGGGAACTGCTCTGCTGCAGAGCACAAGGCACTGGAGCGGGTGGTGAAACTCCACTTCCAGCCATTGAGGACATCCAGAGAAAACGATGTCTGTGTCGAACCCGCAGCATTCTTAAGGACTCCTCTCACCCCGCCCAGAGACTGTTTTCTCCCCTGCCTTCCGGCAAGCGCCTCGAGTGCCTCCGGACAAGGACCAGCAGACTGAGAAACAGCTTTTTATCCAGACTGTCTTCCTACTGAACTCTGCTGATTCCACTGTCCCCTCATATACCTTAACTTAAATGCTGCTATATTGTTTTTGCTACATGTACCACATGTTCATTTGCACTACCGGACTATTTATTTATACATATACTGCATCATTTGCACTCCAGTATTATGTACTGAATACTGCAATAACTCATCTACTGCACTGCTAACTATTTCCATAAATTGCACTACTTTATATTCATTGCACTACTGTTCTGCCTAGTCCAATTGATTATTGTACATATTCATCAGTATACTTCTGTTTATAGTAATGCCATCTGTATATAATGTCCATAGTACCACTGCTCTATCCTGCATTTATCTTCTTTTCCTTTCGGCTGTTCCCTTTCAGGGGTCGCCACAGCGAATCATGTGCCTCCATCTAACCCTGTCCTCTGCATCCTCTTCACACACCAATTAACTTCATGTCCTCTCTGGCTACATCCATAAATCTCCTCTTTGGTCTTCTTCTAGACCTCCTGCCTGGCAGCTCCAACCTCAGCATCCTTCTACCAATATATTCTATCCTGCATTTATGCACACACTATATATCCTGCACTTGCTTATTGCACTTCTGGTTAGACCTAAACTGCATTTCGTTGCCTTGTACTTGAACATGTGTAATGAAAATAATGTTGAATCCAAATCTTAAAAAAAATCTAAATCTTATCATTATTAGAGCCTGCAAGGGTTGTGTTTGCATTTACAACTGTTCTTTACAGCTTCAACAAAAACACTGCATTCTGCAGTTCTGCCAGCAGGGGAAGTCAAGGTCTGTTGTACGCAGTTGAAAGGTTGATTTAAAGTGTTCCCTAGGGATAATAGGGATAACAGTTTCCCTCAGAGCAGCAGTGGTTTGACCATCTGGATCAATGCATTGCTAGGTTACAGGCCAGCCTTCTCACTGTTGGAAGCCATGGTGGAAGACGCGGAAACGGATGACCAGTTGGTTGAAGGTGAATCACATCACATGATGCTCGTTAAATGCTATAATGCTAACTGTTGTCATGCCATTTCTACCCTAGCCAAAAGCTAACATTATCTACATGTTAAGGCCAACCGCTAATGGTCTAGAATCTTGGTGTTTGTTAAGGCAAGGGTTGGCTAAAATTCTATCTTGTTAATGTTGTCACAGTGAGACGCAACGTTTACTTTTTTCAACGTTTATTTTTTTTTTATGAAATTGGCGGGCACACTGCAGGCTGCAGAGACTAGTGTGTTTACCCCCATTTCTGCAGATAAATAAATAGTTGTGGAAACAAATGTGTATAGTGGCTGCAACCACAACCATCTCGTTTCATTGTACACACAGGGGTAAGTCTTATACTTGTTTTTGACTATAGTGTGTTAGTGAGAATGGCCATAATGACTGATTTTAGTGCTCCACTGGACCGTGGGAGCTGCAAACCATTCTCAGCTTTGCTGCTATGATAGGGTGCATCCTGGCGCTTGACTTTTACTGTTACCTGATGTATTTGGTGTTTTGGAAGGGAATGAAGATGCATTAAAGTGGTGCCTGTCCTGGGGTGCCTGGATGACATCCCTCTCTTGTGGTTAATGATCATCAGCACCAACAATGATTTTAATGAACATCAAAGTCATTGCTGGTCAACCCCACTCATTGTGATTGTTATTTCAATTCCTTTATTTGACATTATTGGTTTTTAAAGGAAAAATATCAGACAAAATAAGAATTATAAGATACTGAATGGAATGGTCATTAATGGCCCAGAATACACAATTTGGAATAATGTCAAAGAAATTATATGTAAAACCCTGTTTTATAACTCTTACAACATTAATCATTCATGTTTTGACCAAATTATAACATATAATGCTTGATTAGTCATTAATTGCATTAGTTAAAAATACAATCAGACTGTTTTGTAAAAAGCTGGCTTTCAGGGACATCTTTATCAGGTTTTTATTGTTGTGACTGGCCCATTACAGTCTACCTGGAGTTGAGGGCACAGTCCTAGGCTGGTTTTACAAGGTAATGGTACCAGGCGCCCCCTCCAGCTGGGTATCTTTGCCCGAGATAAGGGTTCTCATGGACAGGCTCTCCATGTCCCAGGTCCGGTTGGGCCTTGTAAATATGGCTTGCTTAGGGTTAGGTTTGGAACTCCATCCTCCAGGACAGTCTTTGAGTCCTGGGAAGACCTCGATGAACCAGCACCCCATCCAGCAAACTCTATGTGCCCCAGAAGCCCTAATCCCAGGGTGAGGCAGCTCCACATAAGCCCTTGGGTCTTCCAAAGCCAGCAATAGACAATACTGCCTCCAGCTGGGTCTCCCAGGACAGGCTCTTATTCCTGAGGAGACCTCCACCAACTAAGGCCCCCACAGCTTGGCTGTAAGACTTGTCAGTCAGTATATTAATCGTCTGCTATTGGCTCGATGTGTATGATGAAGATGCACATTTGACTAGCATGTTTTACTGACAGCCAATGAAGCGCTGGTTGATCTGGATACCAAGATTACCATGTTGCCTGTTCCTGGACTTCCAGGTGATGTTGAAGGTGGGGAGCTACCATCTTGTGTTGGTTTGTTTTCTGTACACTCTTTGCATAGAAGTTGAATCAGCTCTTGTTGCGTCACTGTGACCCGCTTTGATCAAATCTCGAGACGCTCTCCTTTCAAATGATGTTTAACATGGAAATTTCAATGAGGAATGTACAATAATTACATGTTTTACGGCCCGCAGGCAGGGCGGTGCAAACCACAAGGTTAACAGTCCATAGGTGACACTGAGTGGAGAACATTTTTGCTCGTGTTTGACACAATGTTAGCCACTGGAAATCTTTAAACCTGCAGTTGAACGGAGTGGGACTCAATCAGTTCCCTACAACACTCACTGGAGCAGTGGACTTCTGCCAGGCTTGTAGAGGGACCATAGTCGGAAGCTGGAGTCTCTGGAGCGATGGGGGAGTGTATGGTTGGAGCAATGACACAGAACAGGCAGAGTGGCCAGTGTTAGCTGGAGAGGCAGAGAGGAGGTAACGTAAGCTAGACCACTGACTGGAAAGTGAATATTGTTGGCTGGATCAGACTCACCAGACACAGTGTGTCTCGTTGGGGCAGCAAAGGCAGTAACGTTACATGCAGGGCTGTCGTTCTGTGGAATATCGGCAGACTGGCTAGATGGAGCAGCAGCAGATATAGAGCTTTCTTCTGAAGATTTCTCAAAGGGGTTGCAGTTGGCTGCCACTGGAGTGACCGCAGTCCCCTTTACAACTTTTGATGGCATTGCCCTGAAAAAATCTGTTATTTTACTACTAGTAATGTGCCCTTGCACGTATTTGATTGGGCAACCCAGTATCTTGCCGGATGATGTTATATTGCATTATAGCAAAAGTAGAGGCAAATTCAACTTTTTTGCCAGAGCCCTCTGAGACGGCTGTGCCAACACTGGTTTTTGATTTATTCTTTCTGTGGGCATTTTTGCCTTTTATTCAGAGGTGGATAGTAGAGAGGTGACAGGAAATGAGGGGAGAGAAATGGGGAATGACATGCAACAAAGGTCCCTAGCCGGAACTGTATAGGTAATTGTTTAACCACTAGGCCACCACAACACCCAGGAGGCAGTGTGTTTTTCCAAGCAGTGGTGTTGTCTGTCAGGACATGGCCTTAGGGTATGGTCACATTCAACTTTTAGATATGGAGAAGTTATTATTACATCATATCACATCATGTTTAGAACATTACACCATCAGACTACAAACTGCAGCATCTCTCTCATAGACTGTTTACAGTTTATTGCTTTCCTTAAAAAGCAACTTAACACCCCCTGAAAATCTTGTTTCTGCTGACCTCCAGTGGTTTAACTTCTCACTTCGCTGCTGTGACGTAGAAGTGTACTCCAGGGTGTGTCAGCACACCGTGACATCACTGTTTGGTGTGGTTACAGGGTATTACTCATTGTGACCTTATGCAGTGTCCTAAAATTGGGTAACTATCTTGAGTGAGTGCACCTATAATGTTGCTAATAATCCCTCATTGCACAGGAAGACTGTGTGTAGTACAGTAGGTAAAAGTTGTGCCAGAAAGTGGGGTCTGGTAACTATGATGAATGTTTACAATAGACAGTATTGGAAAACACTTCAACATGTGTTTGTTTACAACCTGTCTGATCATCTGACTTCTTTTTAGAAAGTTTGCCTTGTTCCCACATCTCAACAATTACTTGTTACTGGTGAATATAATAAATATAATTGGTAGCTAAATGTAGTATAAAACCGGAATTTGTCTTTTAAAGCTGAAAGTCAGCACTCTATGTTTCATTTCAAATAAAATATGCTGGAGTAGCCAAAACAAGCAGCCAGTATGAAATCTTTCATTTCTATTCCACACTAGTGCTCGTTTGCCTTTAATAATGATGAGAAACTGAAGGTGATAGTTCAGTCTACCACAACGTCACAGCAATTAAGAGCTTTCCTCAGACTCAGTGTATGAGTGCAGGCATATTTGTGAGCACATGGATGTAATATTTACATGGGGCTGTATTGCCAGATGTGAGGAAGCTGAGCTGGTGATGTCAGTATTTGCACAGGGGCCTCCAGGCCCTCCTCAGACATTCAGCACTCTGACTAAGGCTGTGGGGAGCTCTGCCACTCACTGGCCCAATTCTGTCTCTCCATCTTCCCTTTCTCCTCTCGCCTGCCAGAATCTGCAATGCACGGATGAATATGCATAACTCCAAACATGGTCACACATGCACATGTGAAATGCACACACACACACACACACATACAGCTGTACAAACATAAAATACAATAGAAAAATTGGATAACCCTTTATTTGTAATTGTGGAGGAATCAGGTTGTTGTAGCAATGGAAAAACAGTATTTTAAAAAAACAATAAAATTGCAAACCAAATAATTCAACAAGCAAGAAAATTCAATAAAGTGGGAAGTGATGACAGTTTAAACATGACAGGTAAATAATATAGTCCCTCTGTATATTTCTGGGAATTTACTGTGCCACTTTTGAGAAATAAAGCTGTGAATACATGGATCTACAGGATATTTTTAAGATTATCATGCCAGATGAAGCGATGCCCCACCTCGCGTGATAGCATGTGATCTCAGGGGAAGCAGATCTCAAATTGGAAACTGATGTGACGCAACAACTTGCTGTAGTAAGGCTTTGCAGTGAGAAAAAATAAAAGCAGAAGGCACAAGTCTGGATGAGAAAATGAGACGCAGTCAACAGTAGTATGCTAGCTAAGGTTAGCCTCAAGGGCTAGAATGTTTACCACTGGCTATTGTGGTCCCGCTAGGAAAGTACTGACATGATCATCCAGATTTTAAATCCTAAATATCAAACATATTTGATAGTATCGGGACAGCCCCAATAATATAATGTTAATGAATGTTCGTGGAAAGCAGCTGCTCAAATGTACCACTTCTACTAAATATATCTTTGGGAAATTTTAACTGGCCAGCTTGATGTTGATTGGCATGTGAAACTGATAAAAAAATTACAGTCTGGAACAAGGCAACTAATGATACAATTAGATCATCACAGTGCACAAAGCTTAATGTCAGGTAGGCGCTGACAGTTTGTGTAGAGCTTCTGTGAAACCAAATGAGCAGCCACTGCGTCCCCCTGTTGTCAACAGCAAAACCTTCTCACAAATGTATAATGCAAAATGTAAAGTCTGTGTAGTAGACCGTCAAAAGGCATTTGATTTTGCAAAAACACACACGAAAGTGGTTCCACCTTGGCAATGTAATTTCTTTCCCTGTGACTTTTAACATTGCTGTTGTGCATAACCCTTGAAAGATAGCATACTGTTGTATTTGTATATACAACACAGAAAAGGTCTATATTCTATTAAATATGACAGCTAAATATCGGCCTTGTTGAAATTTGTGAAACCATGTCTGTCACAGTGATGGACTAGATTAGCTACAGCTCAATCAGCATTTATAGTCAAACACAAGTTCACTACAGATTCAAAACACTAACATGATCTACAGTGTTTTTTGTTTACCTTTTTTCCCCTTCACACTAGCTGTATCTTTGTTGTGTTTCCATGTGATGTTAACTCAATAAAGATGATGAAGCTCGAACATAGGCACAGGCATATACAAGCTTGTCAGCAAAACAAACTGGAAAAAATATAACGTTGACATTCAAAAGGATGAAGTCAATGTCATAGCCTAATGGACTGCAACTCATAAGCTCATTGTAGAGACAATCACAATCACAGAGCAGCCTGCATCAGACTTTTTGAATCCAATGTATAAATAAAGCATGTAAAATGTATGCAAAGACAGCGGTATAGTGCTTGTATATGACTATTATTGATGAATGAGTGACGAAGAGCAAATTCACTCTTCTGTAGCCAAGAGGTCAGCTCCCACCAGGGGGAGGGTGTAAATACTGCATGTACGTAGGTACCATATTTACTTTCCGCTCACGCCTTAGTGAAGAATCAACAATATGTTTCTCCAACTATGTATGTTGGTCTCTATCAGTAGTTGAATCCAGGAAATAATATATCTATATAATTATATAGATTCTGATTGCACAAAGGCTGGATTACCAACTGGGCAAAATGGGCAACTGACCCAGGGCCATGGCCATCACTGAGAGACTGAGGTCCTCCTCATGTCCATTGTTTTCCATTTTTGGAGAATGGGGTTAATGGAAAAAAAGGTCACAGATGCTATATTTGATTGATAAAATAAAATGTACATTGCATAATACTGCGCTACAAAGGGAGAGTGCTGTAACTAGAGAAGAAGAATGAAGTGAAGTTGAGAAAAAAGGGTTTAAAGTTCTCAGGCCGGATGGCAAACTGTAAAACAGATTTTAATGCATGCCATGTCTTTTTAGGCTGATTATTTTGCCCAAACAAATATTGCCATAGAACCCACACAACAGCTTAACGAGCACAAATTTGCATGTGACCATATTAATGCTTCTACGTGTTCATGCATGCAAAATATTGTGTACTTGTTTGAATATGAAATTCCTGGTTCATGAATTATGAAAGGGGTGTGGCTAAAGTGTAGGGGTGGGGCAAACCGTCACCAATGAGAGTGTCTGTGTGTTTATGTGTATGTCTGTCTATCTGTGTGTCTGTCTTTCCACAAAGTTTGGCCATGTTACGTGAATCCGTTTAGAAGTTATGCGCCTTTTTGTGGACCCACCTTTTTGTCATTTAAAAACTGCCATTTGGGGGGTTATGGTTAACCTACCAATTTGCTTATAAAATGTCATGGAAATGTGGCTGGTAGCTGTCAAAATATGTTGCTCTGGGCCAAGCTGTTGTACCAGCATCCATATGTCTCAACAATAATGAGATAAAAACCAAGGGGTTTCAGCAATATTAGTTTCAGTATTACAATGCACAGACTGAAATAGTGAAGCCATGCAAACACACATATACACACATACAGACAGACAAGTAAAGAGAAAAAATCTGAATGCCTGTGATCAATCTTGCCCTTTATAGAGGAAAAAGCTTTGAGGAAAGTGTGTCAGCTTCAGTAACAGGGGTAGTGAGGTGTCCATACATCAGAGGCAGCTGTCAGCCGCGGTGTCAGTCAGTTGCAGTGTTAAGAATGATCTATCCATATGCACCCTTCCTTTGCCAGTGTCTGACACGTCAGTCCAGCTTGGTGCGGCTTTGTCAGTGCTGCCACTGTAATGAAACCAGGTGATTGAGAAGAAATGGAGAAAACCATACAAGTGTCTTTTAGACTGAGCAGTGGTTTTTGACCAGGCATTGATACGGCTCTGGTTTAAAACATAATGATTCAAATTGTATTAATTAAATTAGTCATTTTTTAGGGGTTCAAGCACTGAAGGGGATGAAACCCTAGTGTGTTTGTGCTGTCTTATTATTATTATTTGTCTTATGCCGCGGCTCAAATTGCCATGAGCTGGAATGAGCTAGAAACACGAAAGGTCAGTTTCAGGTGAAACTAGCTATTAACAGATACACAATTGAGAATGACTTCCGGATGGGAGCCGAAACGTCTTGATTCTGAAAAACAGTGTCCAGATGACTACGACTGAAACCTTTTCTACGATAGAACATTCCTGGAGGAATGAGGGACTACACCGTCTTATTTCAAGATACTGACCAATGATCTTCAAAAGGAGCGTGGCTCAGCACATAAATAAACCACAGTCGACAACCCTTGGGCGAATCATCACAAAACTTACAGGATATGTCCACATAAAAGCTAACATATACAAACATACATGCTTCCTCTAGGCAATATTATTAGGAAACACTCCATAAACTTTTATTGTTATGTGGATGATAACCAATTATATCTATCAATCAAGCCAGATGAAACTAATCAGTTAGCTAAACTTCAAGCATGCCTTAAGGAAATAAAGACCTGGATGACCTGCAATTTTCTGATGTTAAACTCAGACAAAACTGAAGTTATTGTACTTAGCCCCAAACACCTCCAAGACACATTATCTAAAGATATAGTTACTCTAGATGGCATTGCCCTGGCCTCCAGCAGCATCGTAAGGAACCTCTGAATTATCTTTGATCAGGATTTATCCTTTAACTCCCACATGAAACAAACTTCAAGGACTGCCTTCTTTCACCTAAGCAACGTTGCAAAAATCAGGCACATCCTGTCTCAAAATGATGCTGAAAACTAGTCCATGCATCTGTTACTTCTAGGTTGGACTATTGCAATTCCTTATTATCAGGCTGCCCGAATAAGTCGCTTAAAACACTCCAGTTGATCCAGAATGCTGCGGCATGTGTACTGACAAGAACTAGGAAAAGAGATCATATTTCTCCAATATTAGCTTCTCTGCACTGGCTCCCTGTAAAATCCAGAATAGAATTTAAATTGATAAATAAATATCAATAAATATCAATAAATTAAACTGAAATCAGAGTATATTGCACCGGAGTATTAAACAGAGAATACTGCACAATTATTTCAAGAATAGCAGTGATGTTAATGGTCCAATGTCCAGTTTAATGACTGAGGGTCATATAGACAGACACTTAAAGGGAGGAGTTTGATTGCCACAGGCAGGAATTACTTCCTGTGGCGCCCAGCATGAAACAGCATACAGGATAGCACTGGCCACCACAGACTCATAAAACATCCTCAGCATTGTCCGGCAGATGTTGAAGGACCTCAGCCTCCTCAGAAAATAGAGGCCGCTCTGGCCCTTCCTGTAAAGAGCTTGAGTGTTCTTAGCCCAGTCCAGTTTATTGTCCATATGCAGTCCAAGGTACTTGTAGTCCTCAACAATGTCCACACTGACCCCCCTGGATGGAAACCGGGGTCACTGGTGCCTTGGCCCTTCGTAGGTCTACAACCAGCTCCTTAGACTTTGTCGCATTGAGCTGCAGATGGTTCTGCTCACACCATGAGACGAAGTCTCATCACCACCGCTAATACATCCCACCACAGCAGAGTCATCAGAAAACTTCTGAAGGTGGCAGGACTCTGTGTGGTAGCTGAAGTCTGTGTGTAGATGGTGAAGAGGAAGGGAGAGAGGACAGTCCCCTGAGGGGACTATTTTAAAAATTCTAGGTGGTATTTGCATTGTGCCTCCCACGAATCTCACTATGAATCAGAATTTGTTTTCTTCATTCTATTTGTGAAAATGCAAAAAACGGAGATTTCACTGCCTTTTTCGCATCTAGGCCACATTTGACCAGGTCCAGATCAAAATCTTTAAACTTCTAACAGTTTGTGTTGGCTTGAACCCCGAAATTGGTGCTTGTGGCTATATTTTAACATGTGATGCTCAGGAAATTTGCCTTAAAGCTTCACAGCTCTGTCACTTATAATTGAGGTGTTCAGCAAAAAGTCTGTCTGGGCCCTAGGCCATCACATGATCTGCATTTCCTACTGTGACTGATGCCTAGCCCAGTGCTGTTCGTGGAACCGTGGTTGACTTAGGTATAGACATAACTATGTGTGTCTTTGTGGGAGAAATTTGGGGGTGACTAAGTGGTTTATGGGTGTAATAGAATTTATAACACTTTGACTAAAGTATGGTTTTTCAAAGGAGGCCTCAGGCCCTATGAATGTCGTTTTGGGTTATGGGGCACTAGATGTTCCTAATGTAAGATAGAAGTGTCCCAGAAGTCTCTGTTGTTTTTATACCGATATTCTTATTACTCATTATACAGATTTAAACTGATAACTTGGGAAGGAGACAGTCTCTTTCTTTGTCTCATCTATAGATGATTAACCTGTGAACCACCACCCACTGTTCTGGTATAAGAAGTGTACCTTTTGAATGCAAAGTTAAGGTCTGTATAGACTGTGCCCATGTGTTCATGCTGCCACATTGCTTCTATGTTGACAGATTTGTTTGTAATAAATACATATGTTCATGTAATGCCAACTGGGGGTCATCAAGTTATTCCTTTATTCAATTGAGGACATCTCTTCAGTACAAGTTTTTCTTCAACAAATTGGCATCACAAGCAAGGATTCCAACAAAGATGGACACTGGGTAAGTAAGAGTATTGTTTGTTTGAGTATTGTATTTCCTTTCCTTGCCCTGTGTGCTTCTTGACAGAATTGTAAAGAAACTTTTCAACTGTCTGGGGACAATAAAATGTCCTGGCTGATCTCTCTGAGAGCGTTGCTTGGAATGAAGGTGACATACAAACAACTCAATGGATGCCAGAACATTCAATGAGCAGAAAATAGAAAAACTGAAGCTGTACTGAAATTAAACATACCAGTTTTGTGGATAGCTTGTAATTGTTTCGCTGACTATGCACCAAATTTGTGCTCATAGGGAAAATCCTTTCACACTTCTAGTGCGAAGGAGCACAGAACCCAGTCTAACAGGGAGACTGGGGGGCAAATGAAGGTGTCATAAGATGAAGGGGTGAGGAACCCATAATACAGGATCCACATCCCAAATTCAAAATTTAAACTCACATTACTTACATTGAATATATGGGCTGAGTTGTTTGTGATTGTTAATGTCTTGTCTTTTGTCATTGATGCTGCTTTTAATCTAACCATTTTCAGGAACATAGGAGAGTGCCTCAATTGCATCTGTTTCATGTTTTTTTCAAAAGCAGAAAGAAATTCAAAAGTCCAAACACTCCTTAAAACATAAAGCACAGAGTAAGGGAAGTAGTTAGGGAGAGACAGAAAGCAAAAAATCCACTAATTCAATCAGGTATTCTACTTCCGCTGATATTATTGCAAAACAGAAGAGTATTTTTCCGTGCCTCTCACTGTGCAAAGTAAACAACCACTGCGTTCTCCAGAAATGTAGTAGTGTGTTTTTTTTTCCTTCATATGTGTTTGTTTTACTTACTGTTGCTCATTTTGTGTAATTATCCAAATTTTGTACTGTTCTTCTCTTTAATTGTAATAAGGCTTTATTGAGAAAGGTAGTTTTATAGATGATAATTGGTTGTATGCATTGGCTGAAAATGGTTGTCTATAGAAAAGGAATTTAGTGTTATTACTGCGACACAAGCTTGTTTCACCAGGGGATAGGTAAAAATGACTGGACTTAATTTCATAGCCTAAATGCGTTCTTTAAATTAATATTATCATCATCAATAGGCGATTCCCTTTTTTAAAAATTGTAACGCAGTAACAATTTACAGTTGTTGTAACGTTTACTCAAAGTACATTTAACTGACCTACTCCTTCTTTTCTTCTTCCGAGTGCAATTTTACATTGGTAATATTTTATCTGGACGTAAAATAGTCCAGTACTTTATCTAGAATGGACACAGGTAAAAGTCTAAAACATGATGAAGCTTTGTGTTCAGAAATTGAGAAATAAATACCAACGTTAAGTGCCTAAACAAAATGCCCTGTTGATTAAACATTCCAAAATAGAGCTGATAAAGATAAACTATCCTGGCCAGAAAAACATCAAACCTTTGTGATATAACATTCTGAGGTAGTTCACTTCCTCATCCAAGCTTATCCTTATAAGAGTAAAACTTTTGATGCTGCAGCAGTATTTATTGTGTGTGTTTGATGTTTTAATATTCATGCTGTAAATATGGGTAATAATCACTCCACAACAGAAGCTAAAAATGAATCTGTAGTTAAATCACCAAAAGAAAAGATTAATAGTAAAAATTTACCACAGGAGGATAAGAGTAAAGACATAAAGCAAAATGATAAATCTGCCACTAGCAGGCACTCAGGACTGCAAAATTAGAATGATGGTGTGGATGAACATAACAAACGCTGTGTGTGGCTGTCTGATCAGTTAAGGGATGTCACAGAACAAAGTGCTAAACATATTATTGCATGTCATATGCCCATGATGGATGCTGAATTGCAAACCAGAGCTGCAGAGAAGATGAAAATAAGACACCATGTTACTGATCAGCTGATTTTAGTATTGTCACTGAGTGTTTCCAAAGACCAGAAGAATCTGCAACACACGTTCTCAAAAGAGTAGGAAGTGTGGGAGTCAAATGCAGGCATAAAAATGGAACAATGTGAATGCAATAAAATTAATTTTTATTATATAGCAACTTTCCTTGAAATCAATGATTTTGCTTTGCACACAAAGACATTTTCTGAGGCCAAACATAGACTTTAAATCTTAGAGACCAGCGGTGTGTTTCGGGCAGGAGTTAGAACCCTTCAGAGAGGTGCTCAACAGAAAACACATGCACACACACCCAGGGACAGGAGAAGAGATAAGTGTCGTAGATATGGAAGAAATGGTCATTGGAAAAGAGACAGGAATGATTTTTACACATAGAGGTACATATGTAAAGTGAAGTGAAGTTTTAAGTGATGTTTACTTTGGCTAAAACAGACTGCATCTGACACTGCTCTACTGCTATAGCATTATAGTTTTAGTCAGTGCCACACATTTTAACCTTGGGATCTGGACACATGGTGTATGCTGTCTGATAACACACAGGCCCCTTTTACATTACACCTCAGACTCAGCGTGGCTGCTAGTTTGCCACGCAGTGAGCCTTTAGTCACTACTTCTGAAAATTTTCACCAGTTCCTAAACTGAACTTAAGGTCTCCCGTAGAATTAGCAGATGTTCCTCTTATTTAATGGGCTTTGCATAAAACAATGTTGACTTTGGAATTTAGCTCCTCCACACAAAGTAACTTTGAAACCAAATATAGTTTTGTCACACTTTAAGCAATATCAGATATCTCAAATAAATAAATAAAATAAAAAAAAAGTTTTGAAACTGTTATCGATCCTCCTCTAGAACAAGGTTAAGACACCTGCCTCCAGCCAGTAATACATTTAAATCCCTAAAGCTAACAAACCTGGAGAATCGTGCTTTGTTCAAGATCTGGAAGCTATGAATGTGATTGTTCTAGCTGCAATTCCAATTTAAACTAATGTTAACTCTAATTTGGCCTCATGACACTAAATTTTATACAGTGGAGTGGTTATGTTCAGCATTAACTATCTGATAGTTAGTAGTGTTCCTACACAATAACCCTCAGAGGTAAAAGAGAGACTTTTTGACCTTGTTGACCTGATGCATGTTACTTCTGAGAAGGCATGTGAATATACTCCTCCTGAAATATTTTGACTGAAAGAGATCACAGAGTTAGTGCCTCCTCCACATACCAAAGCAGAGATGTGCTCCCTCTGCAGGCTTTGGATTCAAAGATCCCCTGAAATGTACTTTGTCATTTATGCTGCATACTCTGAATTGAACCCCATCAATGAACTGAACCCATGACATCTGCATTCAGAGACTTGAAGGCTGCTCTCACATCAGCACCAGACAATGGTCTTTTTCAGAGGCAAACGGCTTTGTCAGGGGCATCTTGTTTCGGAAACAGGGCTCTCATTACCACCTGATGGCCTTCTATTCTTCTAAACTGCCTCCTTAATGCAGGGGATGCCAGTCTGCTTGTGAGCTATCACAGCTACGGCTTTTATAATAATGACTTCGGTTGTGAAGTCTTTGCTATATCGAATCTGTGTAGCACATTCTTAACACTTGTGCCGTCCAACACATTTCAGCTGCTCCAGATCAGGTTACAATGCGACCATTCTGTCTAACTCTATTATTTTATTCCTAGAGCCCTGCTTCACATCCAACTACATAGCTCCCATTGATTGACTTTGATATTAATTGCATGTGATTGTGAGACACTAGTAATACAGACGGAGGTGGAAAAAATTACTCAAAACTTGACTTAAATAAAAGTGCAAAAGTACTGGCATGAAAACATACTTAAAGTACCATAAGTACACACGATTCATAATGGCCTATTTCAGAATAAAATATAATATCAGATTACAATTATTGTAGTCATAATGTGTTCTTCACTTTAATGTTGCAGCTGGTAAAGGTGGAACTACTTCATATACTGCTGGGTTTCATGAGAATCATTAAAGTTTTATCTTTATTTTTAATAATACATCATCATTTCTTTGCTGACTATATCTGTCATGTTTAAGTGTCAAGGGAGAGGACCCAAAGGGTGGGTGGAGGGTGTTCTAGAGGAGGATTCAAGAGCTAAGCAAAAGATCTCTGGTGGACGGCACGAGGGCTGGACAGAAGAGTAGAGCAGGTCATGGGGGTTGACCAGGAGGCAGAGCTGAAGGACTGAGCAGGTCTTGGGGATGACCAGACATGTGGAGCAACTCAGGAGGTTGGTGACAAAGGCAAAACCCCTCCGGAGGTCGAAAAGGATGCTGGCCGCAAAGTCTGAAGCTCTCTGGATGCCAGCGGCTAAGACAGAAGGGCTCTGGAGGCCTGAGATCAAGACTGGGGTCTAATGACTGGAGATCTGAGCTGGAGGCCGGTGTCAGGACAGCAGAACTGGAGGCTGGAGACAGGACAGCAGGACTGGAGACAGGGTCGCAGAACTGGAGTGAAATAATACAATATCAATAAATGACTATGTCTAAGGGACTAGAGAGTCTCAAAGTTACTGCAGAATAACTAAATGGAGAGAAGTCATAGTACACCTTTAATTGACAAGTCTGATCTAATGACATGCTTTGCTTTCAGTGCTGTTGGAAAATACACCTAACAAAATGACAAGGTTAAGACCACAGGAAATGTTATATCTATGTCCACAGGTGCAAACCTGCCACTGACATCTCTATCTGATGTCTGATGGACAGAGAAATGAATAACTATGTGCTAACCCTAACCAACATTCTCTCAAACTTTCACTTACAGATTTTGCAGACATGCCAGAGCCTGGGAAAAGGGGCTATCTATCCTTTTGAGCCAAGACATGTTGTGTTTGGTTTTTGTTGTGGTTGTGTCATTTCTTCTGTTAAATGGAGAGGTCCATGCCAAGTGCTGCTAAACCACGAGAACCGTCCTAAGGGGGAAAGAAATGCCAGAATGGATCTATGCCACACTGTGTAGGAGAGATCCAATAGAGATAAGCGAGTGCACAGACGGTGCCAACAAGCGGTTGTGGCCAAAGGGAAACGTCCCCTACCTGGAGGATGAGCATGTGAGAGGCTCACCTGAGTGCGAGGACTCGGTGGACAGGATGCAGACTACGATGACGTAAGAGGAACACTAACGAGTGAGAGTTCAGGTGATCAGGAGAATGACACATATCCTTTTTGTGCACTCATCACTCAGAATGCTTCGGCTGAAGCATCTCTGGGAAATGAGACAAGTCACATAGGAGAAAACAATGTTGGCTGCAGGCCAGCATATCATGGCCCCCAACGGAGAAAGCGCAGCTTACATGACAATTCCAATCTGGCTTTGCAAATGATGCTACACTATGCAAACACCAGAAATATTTCTGACTGTTGGGTGTGTCAACAACTGCCAACTTCAACTCACTTACCGAAGTTGTTTCCAATTCCATTCACTGCAGCAGACTGGAAAATGCATGACTGGTATAAGTTGGCGGGTTCAATGAATCTAACCAAGGTTGTTACTTTCCAGGTTTTCCCACTCCTCCTTTCCCAGACAAAGAAAGTGGATTTTGTTGTGTCACAGGTTAACCAGTACTATCTCCCCTCAGGTGTCAACATCTCTGCATTACATAGGGTACTTAGCTTTCACACACAGTACAGTGGTGCATTCCTACGCACAGTCGAAATAGCTTTGGAACAAACTAACTGTTCTGCAGGCTCTGATAATTGTGAAGCTACCACACAGTCCTTGTTGCTGAGGACCGTTGTCACCGTAGGGATTATAGTACATTCTAGCGGGTGGCAGGTATCCTGATACCATCCTATGGGGTTTACACTAACCAGGAAGCTCTAAAGCTCTAACTCAGGTACTGGAAAAACACACAAATGCTTCTGCCAAGGCTTATAGGACAATGGTCACTGAACTGTCAGAAACAAGGAAAATGATATTGCAGAATCGAATGGCTTTGGACTTGACATTGGCTTCCCAGGGTGGGCTCTGCGCGGTTGTAGGGAAAGAGTGCTGTACTTACTATATCTGATGCATCCACCACTGTTGTGGATTTAGCTCAAGACACGCTTCAGGGGATAGCAGAATTACACAGAGTACCTGGGTTTGATCCAATCTGTGATTTGACTAATGTTTTGTGACCATGGGGGTCAGCCATCTTGCGTTTCGTCCATGTACTGGTGGTAGTAGTAATTGTGCTTATAATTATGTGTGCTTTCATCACTGCCATTGTAAAAGGGTGTGCTAAGAAATCAGTTAACATGATGGTTAAAAACGTAGTGGAGACCAAACAGGTGGAAATTCCAGTATACCAGATTCCATCCTTTCCACTTTCCTCGTCCTATTTCACAGACTCAGATGACTCTGAGCCTGACTGTGAGGATCTGAGCCATGTGATAACATCCCAGCCAGGCAGGGTAGAAGAGGTAGTTGTTTAAAGAGTCTGAAGGTCACTCAAAGAACACTGGAAAATGTACTACTGAGAATGTTGAATTGAGTGTTTTCTCATATATGTCTTGTTGTAAGTTGTAAGGTTAACGAACAATCAATTTTAGCCTTGTGTTTATGAAATTTAGAAGTGTATTCTTTTAAGGTTTACTTTACTCTGTCCTAGATTTTATTTCATTAACCACTAGAAGTTACATTTTTGTTCTGATTCATTTCTGATTTTAAAGCTAAAGTGTTTGCAATCCTTTGAATGTAAATCACATGAAGGTTGATTGTAAGTCACGAATAGTAATCAGGATTTGATATGGTGTTTTCAGACATGTGTTTGAATTAATCTTGTTATTAAGAGTTTTGACCACTGTAATCAAGAATAATTAATCACTGGGAATGATAATACTGTAAAAAACACACAGTTGGAATGATTTCTTCCTGATGTTGTATACCTCCAGATTCATGAATAACTCAGCTGAATGATTGTTTGTTTATTTTTATTTTTAGATTTATTTTGTTTTGATTTCTTCCTCTGGGTGAGCGGGCCAAAAGTTCCCTCTCATCGAGTTATTCCTTTATTCAGTTCAGGACATCTCAGGGTTTTTGTCCTGTTTCCTGTTTTATTTTGAAGTGTTCTCCTCTCCTTGTGTGTCTTGTTGTTTTATGTCCTGTCTTTGTTTGCTTTTCCCTCCAGTTTTGATTGTTTGCCCTGCCCTAATTAGTTGCACCTGTGTCTCGTTGTCTCCCCTACCTAAGTGTATTTAGTCCGAGTTTCTCCTTTGTTCACTATCAGTTTGTCATTCGCACTCTACACGTGATTTCCCCATATGTTCAGCTTGGACTTTGCTTCTGTTCCTTTTTTAAATCTTGCATGGAGTTTTTTTGATTTTTTTACCTTGCCTACTCCTTGTTGCTCCTTGTCCCTGTTGGACCTCTGCCTGCCTGATTTTCTGTGTAAGCCTTTCCTTACAATAAATTACTAAACTCCCTCTGCTCTGCCTCAAAGTCTGCGTTTGGGTCCTATTCCCTTGTGTTGCCTGTTGACCTGCGTGACACCCATACAACAAGTACAAGGTTAAAGCAACCTTGTTTAGAGGAAAAAACAAATATGTCAATAAGGCATGATGGAGGCCCCATGTCTGAGTACCTAGGGCCCCCAAATTACTAAATATGCCTATCGAACTGTTCAATGCTGTTACCAAACATACTCCTGGCCCCTTGCTGTTTTCTCCAGCCTAGGTCCATTTTGTTCCCTGAAACTCCCCCTTGGCCCCCATCTTAAGTGTTGGCTCTGAGCCGCTGGCCAGCAGTGACACCTTTACTGCAGGGATGTATCACCCACCTCCACCCACTCTGTAGAAAGCACAGCAGGTCCAGTCAACCTAACTAATTACAACATACATATAGATCTTATACAGAAAGCCCTTATTGATGTGTGTCCCTCCTGATAATGGCCAGATGACTGTTCCCAGAATAAGCTGGGCCCCAGTGTGCCTGTAGCTTTCTCTGTTCCTGTTCTGATGGATGATAGTAATGAGAGGTGCACTCAACTCAAGCTCCAAATCTCACTAACCTGTTATCTGTTCCATGTCAATGTCAGACTGCTCTGGGGACTTCCATTAATACAAATCCAATCCAAAGCTCTGCTCAATATCACATCCGTTTCCAACAACTCATTTTTGGCTAATCACCTTATTACTCCGTACACTCTGGATTTTGTTTTTTAACTGAAACATGGTTAGAAAACAGCAGTGGAGCAACAGTTCTCTTTGAGTCAGCCCTTCAAATTCTAACAGTAAATGTTTCTCAAGCTGGCAGGAAAGGTGGTCATGGGGCTGCTTTATTTTAAAACTCATTTTAAATCTTACAATAAAAGCGTCCATCACTTTTCCTTTGTCTACCTCTGTACTGTGCTCTAAGGCAGGTCACAAATTTTTACAGACCCATAAAAAATTATAAAGATATTATTTATATAAATATAGATAACTTTACTGGACTGCTGTCTGTTATCTCCACTGATTTAATGATGTAAGTGATGTAACACAAGCGAGCTCAAACGGCAGTACATGACAATTGAAATGGAAGCTGCGTATAAATATGAATGTTTGGGACATACTAAACATATGATGGAAACATCCAGTAATTTCCTTCCTAATAATACACAGTGTTACTGTTTGTAATTCAATTAATCAAGTTTTTTATGAGTTCACAGAACTTTAAAAAACAGATATACAGTAACTACAGATTGTTCCATGCCTAATCTAAAACTTTTCTACACTACAGGAACATGTGATTACATGTGACCACAGAGGCCATCAAAGTAATTTATACCCCATTCTGATCGACACTGTAACTCATGTTGTAGTGGTTCAACACATGCAGTTGACCCTCCTTCACAACCCTCCGCTTGACCAAAGTTGGATTCAAGTAGGACGCCATGCAAATTGATGTTTAAGGGCATTTTTACATCCATTTATGACTAACTGTGAGTGAAAATGAGGCTGTGCACATACACCCAGTTCCCTTGAGATTTATAAAACAGAACCGGACGTACATAGCGCTTTATAAATCTGACGGAAAGAATGCTTGTGCATATTTCTGTCTTTGTGCATACAGTTTTATGCATCTGGCCCCAGGTCTTCCAGTGTGTACACATGCATATTGGAAAGTTATACACAGTTGGAGGTCTTTTAAAGTTAAAAGCATGTCCCCCCTGTTTACATATGTCAACAAAGACTTTTGGAAAAACACTATAAATTTGATATTTTTAGTGGGTAAATATAATATTCACACACTAATGTGGACTAATAGACATCCCTCTTTTCATTTATTTCTGCTCGATTTTGTTTTCAGTCTCAAATTTATATTGAAGACAAACAGGAAAAAAACAATATATTGAGATGTCTACTTTTTTGTTAATTGTTTATCTTAAATTGTTGTTCAATTTTTTTATGTATTTTGTATTGATAAAATAACTAAAAATTGTGTTAAGCATTGTTTTGATAGACACTTAACACTTTCTTATTCAGCCGAAAATTAGTATCCTGTCTTTGTATCCTTTGCCTCCCTTTAGACAGGAGAGACTTAATTGCAGAGATGCTTAAAGAATATTACAATTATTTTATTGTACATAGTGCACAATAGGAAGGTTGAAGAAAGTGAGTCTTTGGCGATTAGACCCCAATCTGATGTCATATTTCTAAGGGGGTAGTGATGCCCAGAGCTGTTCAGGAATACCCCCCCCCAATAGAGTCTAGACACTGGAGGTGGTAGTGGTGAAGAGCAATGACTAAAGATCTGAATGAGATGTGTGAGCAGGACTTCTGATGGGCTCACTGGAAGGACCAACTGGGAAGACTGGTTGTGATGAAGATCAGAGGTGAATGGGGTGGAGGAGGGTTGCATCAATCTGACACTGAAATGACAGCAGCAGAGAAAGGAATGTTTTTTTTGACACCAATGAGATGATTGGCTCACAGATGATGTGGCAAAATCTGATTGGTTTAAATGAAAGCTTGAACACAGTCAGCTGACTGAGTTGGAAATGGGAACAGACACAGACAGAGGGATAGTAAATAATTCATAGAATAAGCATGATAGTCAGTCTTCCTGATTTAACTTATGCTAATCTTCATTTGTCAGTGGATCCATCAAGACTCTACATTGTCTTTCCTAATCGGTCACTGTCTGGAGAGCTAGCCTGCTGCTGTGGTTTAGCCTGGTACCACTGAACCATTCTAGTTGTGACCCGACTCAGGGGGGCTGGGCACTTAAAGAACACCGCCAAACAAAAGATGAAAATTTTAGATATTTAAATTAAATGTATGTAACTGACTACATGACTTTACTTGGTACTCTAATTGGAAGCATACTCGTCACTGGACAGTGTATTTACATGCATAGTCTAGCCCAGCATTAACAGCCTCTTTTACATGATTTTCATATATGGAATTCCATCCTGTGATGATGTTTATCACTTCCCCACTCTGTAAATAGTTAAAACAGTGAATACTGCCGACGTCAACAACATTAGTATTGGCTCCCAGGAGATCCCAGTCCCCTTGCAGCCCTCTAGCCCTGACCTTGTGGTTAAACACTGTGGTTGCTTACTTTGCAGCAAGAGTACCATGGGAATGCAGCAGATGAGGCATATGAAAAGAAAAAGCTCAGATATACTAAGTAGCCAAGGTGGAACAGGAAAGCTGGAAGGCCACAGTCACCCTGGGGATGTTGGGAGTTGCAGTTGTAACCATTAGTTCATTCAGGAAGAAAAGGAATTGGTCAGGGTCTACATGTAGTCATAAATGCAACTTCCAGAGAACCTGAAGATAATACCCAGGAGCCTCCAGTATGGGGCCTAAAACTATAGAAATTTCAACTCATGAATAAAACATAAGTTTATGTACAGTACAGCATCGCACTATGGTAACAGAAGTAGGTAGTACTCTAGGATGTGAAAATGGTCTTACTTTAAAGTACACTTCAGTCAGGGATGACACAGTAAGTAATGCAACATACAGATGTTTGTTTTAATATTTCAAAGATATTTGATACTGTGGTTAAAAATCAATGCATTGAGGGTAATACCTTTATAAAATGCAGACCTTCCAGAGATCCTCTCTTGAGGAGTTAAGACAAGACAAGACTGGTTTAAAGATTAAGAACATTTTCAAAATCTGTTAAGACCCTCCTGTCGAGCATATTTTAAAAACCAGAGAAGTCTGGGGTGACAGGAGTGACTGTAACAACTCAGTGCAACTACGCCAGCATGCCTGCGCTGTTGATAGTGGGCTTAAAATGAGAAGATGGTGCTGAGGACGGCTGCTGTGTCTGAAGCTCCTCCTCAACTTTGCTTTTCTTGTTTTATTTTGTTGTTATTTTTGCTGTTATTTACTTCTGTCTTTATTTCCCAACATGTGCACCGCCCAAGTGAGCCCTATCTTATAATATGATAGACAATAACTTTTACACATCAGATCGTTGGTGGACAACACTTTTTCACCACGATCAACCAAGAATAGAGAATACCCTGGGCTTGGATGACGTGTTGTCATACCTGGAAAACGGAAGAGACAAAACGAGGGTCGCGGGCCAGGGTGCTAGTAGGGCTGAAGAAACATGAACACCGGCCTCCTCTACCGAGTATTTTTCTAGCAAACCCCTTGACCCTTCGATCATGGAATCAGCTTTTGTTCCAGAGGGACTCTCCATTTACTGCCAGGACCGGACAATACAATCTGGGAAGCGCAAGGGAGGAGGTGTCTGCTTCATAGTAAACAACCAGTGGTGCTCAAATGTGGAGACCATTTCTACAGGCTGTTCTCCTAACCTAGAGCATTTTATGATTGGATGCCATCCTTATTATCTCCCGAGGGAGGTTACATTGGTCATTCTCACAGCGATGCACATTCCACCAAATGCCGACACCAACCAAGCACTGGATGAGCTGTATGGAGTTATCGATAGGACAGAGACGTCACGGCCGAAGGCTGCTTTTATGAGTGAGTGATAGTTCATATGGGGACAAACAACACAGCCCGTCAGCAGTCCGAGCTGACCAAATAGAATTGAATCGACCTTTAACTTTTCAAGTACTAGGACAAGACAAGAACTGGGAAAAGAGATCATATCTCTCCAATATTAGCTTCTCTGCACTGGCTACCTGTAAAATCCAGAATAGAATTTAAAATCCTTCTCCTCACCTACAAAGCTCTTAATGGTCAGGCACCATTGTATCTTAAAGATCTCATAATACCTTATTATCCGATTAGAACACTGCGCTCCCAGGATGCAGGGTTACTTGTGGTTCCTAGAATCTCCAAAAGTAGAATGGGAGCCAGAGCCTTCAGTTATCAAGCTCCTCTCCTGTGGAATCAGATCCCAATTTGGGTTCGGGAGGCAGACACCATCTCCACATTTAAGAGTAGGCTAAAGACTTTCCTCTTTGATAAAGCTTATAGTTAGGGCTGGCTTGGGTGAGTCCTGAACCATCCCTTAGTTATGCTGCTATAGGCCTAGACTGCCGGGAGACTTCCCGAGATGCACCTCTTTCCTCTCTCTTCCTCTCCCTCTCCATCTGTATGCATTTTTATCCCATTACTGCATGTTACTAACTCGACATCTTCTCTCCTCCGTAGTTCTGTGTTTTCTCTTTTCTCTCCTCTCTCCTTCCGTTGCTTTCAGCAGGCATTTCTGCCTCTGGAGCTGCAGAGTCTGAATCTGTGGTTGTGGGCCACTTGCTGCCCCTGTGTTCCTGCTTGACAACTGCTACTACAGTTATTAGCTGCTATTATTGTCATTTTGACTGTCATTCCTATTATTATTAACTTATTAAAATTAACACTACAATTACTATTCTACTATTAAAAAAGAAATTCTACCCACTTTACACATCAAATGTGAAACTCGTTTAAAGCCTTTTTTATCTTCAGAGGGAGCTGTGTGAAATCTGAAAAATGTCCTCAAGTGATGTCACTTGAGTCAGCGTCGATTGGGGCTGAAGACTACAAGTTCAAAAATGAAGAAAAATCTGGGGGTGTGGAGTTAGAAAGAAGTGAGCTGCTAAAAATTGATCCGGAAGTTGTAATTCGACAGTCTGGCCACTATGTCAAATTGGCTTCAAAGCCTGGAGCACTTCCTCATGGCTTGGTCTACACAGGAGGCTTTTCAGGTGCGTTTATCAGTCAGTAGGCTATGACGGAATAGATTCTATTCTTCTATTTTAATCAATCCAGCTGTCTAAACAGGCCACATAACAGCTTGCACTGGTGACATATATTCAGTATTGTGCCTGAATGATGGAGGACTGAAGCTGCTGCTGCGCTAACGCGTTTTTTTTTTTTTTTTTTTTTTACAAATTTGACAAGGAAGAAGAATGTGTGTAATTAAAAAGATGATATCTGTTACTGTTAGTCTGACAGAGTTATAGGGGTGCAATGCTAAATCTGTGGAGTACTCTTTAAAGTCCATCTAAAACTATTAAGATGTGTAAAGAAGGATTCCTTCTCCACAACACAACTTAGGGAGAACATTTAAGTCAAAGGTCATAATTAGACATTGTTGACTGATAATCACATAGTTGTTTATTGCCTTTGTTCATCTAACTTCAACTACTTTCATTTCTATACCGTGTTTCTCGATCATTGTTTCTAGAAATGTCTAGAAAAGTGATTTTATCAAAATTCATATAATAACCATCAGCATTCAGTGCAGTTTATGAATAGCAGCTGCTGTGCAGGCAGCACTAGATACATAAGCAGTTATGTGTCTGCTGTGTTTATTGTACACATCTGTTCTGGCTCTCTGTCAAGGTCCTCTTTTCAAATAGTCCTCTTTGTTTTCACAAATATTCAAAAAACTTCTTACATTTTATTTCTTTTGGTAACCAATGAACTCAAAGTAAAAACAAAAGCCTCCTTATTCATGATCACATAAAAACAAATGCTTATTCAAAGAGGGGTGCTTCTTTTACTGTTGTGTGTGCTTCTTATGGGCTGTCACTCACATTCTGACAGCAGAGGAAGCAATGAGTCAAGATAAAGTAACATTCCTTAAAATATTTAGTTTTAATCGAACACACAGTAGCATAATTATGTTAACATTTTATGTGTAACCACAAAGTTTTCAGCAGGCCACTAACTGTAATGTAATTACTGAAAGGTTAAAACTGCAATAACACATTTTTTGGCCACTTGGGGGCAGTGAAAAGAAGTTCCGAACTTGTTAGCAAACAGTTGCATCCAGAAGCTAATTTACACATCCAGCATTTACAGAGCAATGTTATCATTAATTTTTAGTCATGTTTCTGGCCATGTGGCGTTTGTAAGTTCAATATTCACCTTCTTTTAGCTTGTTTTTGGTCTCTACCAGCTCCTAAATGCTCCACTATGTTCACCAGCTGGTCTCTAACTGCGTCTGTCTGCTGTTTGCTGCTGAGCAGCTCGAGTTCAATGGGTTCTCTTCTATGAAACTCGCTGTAAAGCTCTGTAAAGCTGAGGGGCGCTGCGGATTCAAGTCATAATTATCTGTAGGTTCATCACTGCAAGGGATACCTTTCACATTGTCATATTGTTTTCACGTTGTTGTTTGATACATTGATATTATAAAAATATAGATTATAGCCGCTTCAATGAATGTAGTTATATGTATACGGGACGAAAGCAGTGGGCTGATGAAAGTCTAATGGCAAAGTGACTAACTCGTGTATTCTGCATATATGATGGACATTGTTCTTTTATTTTTTATTTCACATTTGCTTTCCCAATGTAAACATCTGTTTCCCATGCCAGTAAAGCCCCATTGAATTGAATAGTCTGTTGCCATGAGCTATGCTAATTAGTTTGAAGATGGCAAGCATTAAGTTCAACAAAGGTCAGTTCAAATCCACAAACTTTTATGTATTTATTGGGAAAAGAACACTTGTTTCATTTCCACTACAGTCAGATTTTAAAAATAAATGATTACAGCCATGATTCTGCTAAGCCACAAATGTAGTGATTCAGGAAATGATGGCATTTCTGGTGTTCTGGCATTTGTTGCATGAGCATACAGTACTGCTGAGAGCAGAATCCTGAGGGCACATGGATTTAATCAACTGAAAGGAGTGGCCCTAATGTATCCTCCCATCCAAACACTGGTGGATGACATTATGGATTAGAATCAACCAATAATCTCACTCAGCACAGAGCAGAATTTGTTGTGGATTTAGTCTTACATTAGTTGAACAATATATCAGAGTAAAATAGGGGGAAATTAACATATAGAAAATGATTCATGTGAATCCCTGAAAGGAATTCAGTGCACCTGTGTTTGTGCTAAGATTTCAGTTTCATGCCAAAATGCAACAACAGACTTCATTCATCATTTCCAGGAGCCAGTTGAGCCAGCTCATAAGTTCACGTAGCCTAGTTATAATGTTAATTGTTTACTAAGTGGAGACGTGAAGACATTACTAAATTAAAACGGGTTGCACCACAAAAACTTGTTGAAATTAGTTGTTAATAAATATTAACCCATTTAATGCTAGGTGTAACTGTGGCATAGCTAACTAACTGACAAAGCTAACGTTATCTTGCTAATACATGTGAAAAATAAAATAAATTAATATGGCTGACACATCTGACTTGTTACTTAAAATGCTGTTTAATAAAGATGTAAACTGGGAAGATTTTAAATTACATTTCACAAAAATAACATTTACCTTGAATTACAAAATGTTAGGCTAAAAACATCAGACTAAATTGCCTAAAAGCGTCAGCTAATATAACCAGATATTTCCATGTCATTTACAAAAGATTGGGGGTAAAATTTAATATGTCCTTTACCCCCCTAAAACTGTATTTTTTGGAAGTTATGCTACAGCTTGTGATGCTACAGTGACATAGTTGATTGCATAGTTGATTGCTTACATGTGTTTCCAACAGGTGGGATTGTGTGTAACTGTGCAAATGTGATCAGGGCGTTCCTGCAAGAGAGGCTTCCTTTCAGCTAAACTAATCTGAATAAATAAAGGTTAAAAAAACATTACTGAAGGCTTTACTGGCTAAGATGTATGCTAAATTCATCCTGATTCAGTAAATCACTGGTTTGAAACAAAAATTCAGGACAATTAAAGGACTTTACACACAAACTCAGTGATGGGTTTATGAATAGCTGGTGCAACTCAATCCAGACGTATTATCCCCCCTGATGACATCAAGGTTTTTCTCTTTAGTGGTATAATGAAACATGAGTGGTCCAAGAACAGACCCCTGTGGGTAGCGTAGTAATGTGATGTAATGAGATGTTGGAAAGTTATGTTTCTTTGAAAAAAAATGTAGAAAAAAATAAGGCTTGAAATGGGTATGTAATTACTGAGACTGAAGGAGCCTAGAGTGCTCTTTTTCGAGTAGAGGACAGACCAGCTGGGTTACAGTTAAATGGAAAAACATTATAGATGGTGGTGATGGGGTTATAGGTTGACCTGGTTATCACATCATCATTAATGATAGAGAAATCATGCAAAGTGCTCTTAGGAGGTAAAACCAAGTTGATTATAATGTATTCATTGCTGCACCTGGATGTTATATTCATTCTAATATAAAGTATTAGGAAATTAGAAACTCTTCACATCTAGGTGTAGTGAATTCAGGCTCAATAATATCAGACAGACTAATTAGTTTATCTATTGTGGTAAAATGTGAATGCTAACATGGTTGTTGGAAATAAAATCAGAAAGGTAATCTTAAGCTGCATGTTTGATACTAGCTTTTATTATGTGAACATAAGTCTGCAACTCTTTTCTCCATTTGTTAAGGTGAAGGGTAGGCTGACAGAGGCCCTCTGTTTCTATAAAAAAAGGGGAATTTTAATGCAATTTGCAGTGCGACAACACCATCCAGTTTTGAGGGATCCAGGAACGCACATACAATTTTAGCACAGTGCGTGAAAGTCAGAGTGTGGCATACAGCATGACCCAAGGAGGGCAAGAGACCAAACACATTGTTAAAGTGAAATGTATCTTCTTTTTTTTACAATAACACAAACAGAATAGAATTGAAATGATAAAAATGAGGTTAGTCTTAGTAAACATACTTTGAGTAACTTAACACCCCTTGAACATTTTGTTTTTGATTATCTTCAGTGGTTTAACTTCTCACATTGCTGCAGTGATGTATTAGTTTACACCAGGGTGTGTCACTACACTGTGACATTACTGTTGGGTGTGGTTACAGCTGCAACAGATCACACCCATCTACACCCAGTAGATGGGTGATGCTGGCTGCGGTTGTGTGAATGTGTCTTTTTCTGACCTAAGGAGGGCAAGAAACCAAACAGATTGAATATTTGAAGTAAGTAAGACTAAGTTAAACCAAAACTACGTAAAATAGAATTGGAATTAATATAAAAGGAGGTCGGTCTTGTTTCACACTGTAGAATCTACTCCAGGGCATGTCAGTACACTGTGACATCACTGTTGGGTGTGGTTATAGGTGCAACAAAGCACATTTCTGACCACACCCAATCATTCACATCAGTGATGCTGGTTGTGGACACAGGGGAAATAGACTTCAAACTTTCAACCAGAGAGGGCAGTGAACCACTGCTTTTCAGCTTGCTGTTACGATAGTCTTTAACACTAGAACTGCCAGGAGTCGCTGTATACCTACAACCGCCAACAGACATTCAGCATCTTGGGTGTGCACTTCCCACAAACAGCATACTAGCACTTCAGGCATTTGTAGAATGGTTTATTGTGTTTGCATTCCGCCTTCACCATACAGTTCATTTTCTCCTGCGCTCTGCACACCACCTGGAGGGACCGCAAAACACACCTGTGTCAGAGCGAGAGAGAGAGTTTTTTTTCTTATTGTTTCAACCACGGAAACACAAACCGTGTGTTCTAAAACACAAATAGCTGATTGTCATCTCTGCTGATCTCTCCGCAGTGTCAAACAGCTTCTCTTCAGCTCCCGTGCAGCCGGCATTCTCCCAGTGTCTGGGACCAGATCACACTAAAACAAGGCTCCCAAAACACCCAGCTATTGCTTGCCTGCCACTCCACTCTGCCTGCAGAGTACTGACTACAACAAACAGACTGACTATTCACAGTACCCATGGTCGGAGCTCCTGCCCTATCCCAGTGTCTCTGATTGTCTCGACTTCACTATCGTCCTTCTGTTCAGAGTGCTTAGTAGCTGTTCATTTCAAGCCCCCATCTGTCAACTGTGGCAGCAAACACACCTGGAGTTCTCTTCCAGGTATTTATTCCTGACTATGTGAGGTTACCCCACCTCTACCACACCACCCCACCCATACCAAAAGGTCTGTCATCATCACACCTTCAATATGGTGTCAGGTAAGGTTTGTGTATGCCTCTACTAACTATCTGTATACAGTTAGTAAGTCATTGTGCCAGCAATTAAGTCTCAGTCAGTGGGATGAAATAGGGTCCTGATATAGACAGAAAATTAAACAAAAACAAGACAGTACAAGAAAACACAAGAAACAACCTAATAACCAAAGCCACACAAAAACAAGATAACCACATCCACAACTAAATATCTGTTATGTTACATATTTGCATATGACTAATACATTTTTGGTTTTATGGTTGACTTTCTTCATTTTGATGGGGGCAATAGATTAAGAACTGGAATATCTTTAAGGGCTGTTATTATTGATGCCCTGATTCCAATCTGAGTCTTTAATATTGTTGATACTGAGTCTGATCTCATAATTACATTTATGCCCAGTGCATTCTCAAGCTACAATCTGATATGAGATCAAATATAATTTTGATCATCCCAAAGTGAAATAACACTACTACTGTTAATCTGACACACCTTTTCACGAGCTGAGGGTAGGTGGTTCAAAACTTCTAAGTTGATCATCTTAAATTATTGATATGATATGAATAAAAGTTTAAGTGGCAGAATGAAATTCCTGAATCTGATGTGATCCACTAGAGAAAAAACTTATCACTCTGTTGGAGTTGTGGGAACTACAAAGCACTCAAGTCCACCCCCAGAGGGTTGTACAGTGGTGTCACAGAATGGTGGGTTTCCAAATTATCTTTGGCCAAGTACAGACACTGGCTTGCACAGAGCACACAAATTTGACAACAGCCAAATTTAATTTTAGCCTGCCATTAAATTACACTCAGAATTAACGTTAATTAGTGACAGCTGATATGACCTGCCACTGGAAACATGGTCAACTGGTCAGCGCTGGCTAAAAATTTGAAGCTTCATCCTGAATGTTATGTGCATTGATCTATCCTTGTAGGAAAGAGATAAGATTTGGGTAACACTTTATTTGAAGGGATGTGCATAAGACTGACATGACACCGTCATAACCATAACATGACATGTCATGAACATGAAGGAGTCTTTTATGAAGGTGTCTTTCGGTCAATTTTTTACAAAGTTGACGTTGTTTGAGATGTCTTTTTTATGACAACTTGACATTAACCAAGAAAACATAACCTGTCATAAACATGCCATAGCAGGCCTCACTATCAAACTTAAAGAAGCTATTTAGCTTTATGTGTTAACATTACATTGTACTGTCATATGTGCTTGGTTTTGGCTCTCATGAGACCATTATAATTGTGTCATGAATAATTCCCTTGACCTCAAGTAAAGTGGAACCATTTGGACTTGTCATAAAGATGTCATTAAATGTTATAAGGCCAGTTTGACGACAGAGTACAATAACCAAGGTGACTTACGGAGTTAATGTAACTAATTCATCATCATCATCATCACTAACTGCTGCCGTTAGCTAGGTTAGCCATGCAGCCAGCCATCCTGTTAGTTGACTCACCCCCGGGGTGAGTCAACTAACAGGAACAACGGATCAGGACCGGGGCCAAACACAACCTCCGAGACTGACAGTGGCCAGTTTGACAGGGTATACAGTACCGAGGTGATTTTCTTGCCAGGTTTGGCTCCTGGCACCCCAGGACTGAGTCAGCTAATAGGGCAGTTGGCTGCACAGCTAACCTAGCTAACAGCAGCTAACAGTTACAGTTAGCAGCAGTTAGCGGTTATAATAATTGATTAGTTACATTTATATATCGTTAGCGGTTTATTTAGAAACCCAAAGCACTTCACAGTGAAGGGGGGAACTCTTGGTTAATGTCAAGTTATCATAACAAAGACATCTCAAACATTGTCAACTTTGCATAAAAAATGACTGAATGACACTTATGACAACAGTCATAAACCTTCATAAAGACTCCTTCATGTGCACGACAGGTGTCAGTCTTATGCACATGTCAGTCTTATGCACACCCCTTCAGATAAAGTATTGCCCAGATTTGATTACAGATTTCTTAGCATAGTTTGAATGTGTGTGAATATGAACATTTTGCCAAACTAGGTGTCTGAACTCAGAGTCCCTAGCAACGGTGCACCCAAATAACTTTTCATATTCACACAATCATTTTTACTCACATATGGAGCAAAATTGTAACAATGTTAATAAACACTAAATAAACACAAAGCTATGGCTGCCAGCCAATGAACAGCAGTTAGCAGTAGAAATGGCTTGAACTTAATAACATAGGCAAAAGCTTTGGTGGTGTGATTTTATCTTGCAGTGCAGTGGAGAACATTGGCCAGTGTATGAGTAGCCACAGCAATGGGTTCTAGTCTGAACCTACACTATAAGCTCCATATATTGCAGAAAAGTGTGTGTGAATACACAGGCTGAAACACAAAGAAACTGTGATACAAAACGTTTTGTTTTAAGTTATAAAGACAATGCACATAAATAAATGGAACATAGCATCAGTTCTATCAGAGTCCTGAAGTCACACTTGCATCAGCTAGGCTACCAGCTGACTAGTAACATCCAATCATATTTATGACAGTGTACAGGGTGGCCTATAACTTGACACTTCTCACTTACTACTCTTCTAATACCTGAATGCCAACTCTTTTTGCAGCTGTATCTCCCTCCACCACACCAACCTCCTCCTTTTATGTGTTTTTTTTTCAGAAACAGGTATTTTTGAGTAGGGAGCTAAAGATAAATTTCTCTCTGACAACCATTGGTGCTATGTTTTATAGAGGCTCTACTGGTTTAACACGTTTTTTATAGACAGTGAAATCCCAAATTGCCACGTATACAGTTAAATCAGACATTAATTAAAATGGTCAGCACAATGTTGGTTGTCCATCCTTCTGTTGTGTTTCAGAGTGAAAAACCTACAGGAGATGGATTGCCATGTAATGTGGTAGAGACATTCCTGGTGCCCAGAGGATGATGTTGGGACCAGGGCACTCCACCATTGAATTCTTTCATTTGTGGGACTTTAACTGAACTTTTATCAGCATTCCACAATCATGAGGGCCATTGAACTCAGCATTCCAGCTACCATTGGTCAGTCTGACCTGTGACCCGTGATGTCACCAGGTCAATAAAAGGAGTCAGCGGCCATTGTTCTGTCTTTTTCCCCGCTCTTCTCTCCTCACCCGCACCTCGGGGGGAAGTCTGCGTTACTCACATCCACCGACAAAGGATTACGGCCGCAACATGAGGGCCTGCCTTTGCCTTAAGATTTGTGATTAGCTCACCGCTCACAGCTCCGTGTGATATGCCTGGAGCAGACACACAGCACAACTGAACTTTCTCTCTTACAGCAGTGATGCAAGGGCCTGCATAAGATTCCTGCAACAATAGTTAGCGCCAACAGCTGCCGCACACAGTCTGCCAGCAAACTTTAAGAACTGACTTTGATGAGAACAACAGACCGAGCGACTGTACAGCAAGGACTTTCTTAAATCAGAACCAACATTCTTCCCTGCCTGGCTCATTCCAACAGGACCGCCAGATAATGACAGGAACTTCAAAACAACTTCTTCCTTTACAGACTGGGACTGTAACCACCGAACATATAACATTACATACCTTTACATAGCTTAACAGTGTACTTGGCTATGCACAGGACTGTGTTACTTTTGTGAATGTACATGTATTGAGTTTTATTGTTGTGGTATGCTTTCCCCTGTTAGGATTTGGAAGCCACATGCTAAGTTGATGTTAGCTAATTTTATGCTTCACACAGACAGTCTTTGCATGATAACTAACTCTTTTAACCCAGCACCATTTATCCTCCACAGTTCACACATCAACTTCAATTTGGCCCTTTAACAGAGCCACACTCTTTAACATACATGGCCTTGCCGCCATTTTGAATGAAGAGTGAGTAATTTGCCAACCTCTTCTAACTCCAAATCCTTCAACCTACTGGCTGTGGATGGTAATTCTGGTTATAGTTATTAATTTAATTATTCATCTGAGTTCCAAATTGATAGTTTAGTATATGATATTATACGAGACTCAATCAATTAATTGGCAATTATTTCTCTTCCTTAAAAAGAGTGGTGCCCACGAGGACTTTATTCAGTTGTTATTTATGATTATCTTTGATAATTCTGATAGCCATAATTAATTGATTGCACCTACACAAGTCGGTGCCCCTTTAACCATTGTAAATTCCAACACAATTCTGTACTAGTGTCACTTTTGTCACTAGGGGGCAAGGCAACAAGCTGTAAACATACATTTGACATTTTATCACCTTGTAAAGTTGATATAACACAAGCATATATTTGGAGTGCTCTCGTTCAAGTCCTGAGAAATATATCTGGCTCTTTAGCTGCTTAATGCTCCACTATGTTCACCTGCTATTCGCTAACTTTGTCTGTCTGCTGTTTGGTGCTCAGCAGGTAGTGTACAGTGAGTTTAAAAAAGTTTTTTGCTCAAAAACAGCTGCCTGCTGCTATTGGAGATGGGGTTAATGAGAGTGTTGAGACTGAACCAAACAGTAAGGTGTCATAAAATCAAGACAATGAGCTAAAAAGTGCTAAAACTGTCAGTAAGAGCTGAGGGGAACTGCAGTTGTGGGTGTGGGTTCATCACTGCAAGCGACCCCTTTCATATTACAGTGTCCATTTTCCATTTTGTTAATGTAAAAATATTGATAAGTGCAGCTTTAACATGCATGTTAGCATGACGACGCAGTACAGCTTGGACTGATAGCTAACAGTGTAGAGCTGAGCCTGACAAGCACAGTCTGAGAAGTACACACATGGTCTCCATACAGGAAATAAACCCTTTAGATTTATGTGACCTACAATGAATGTATCCTGCTAACAAGTATTGTCTGTGTATCAATGCCTGATAGATCTTCCTCTGTGACATAGAGCAACTAATTGTTGGTCAAAAACTATTAAAAACACATCAATGAGCCACACTGTTGCACTGGGTGTCATGTTCCTTCATTACCATGAACACACACACACACACACACACACACACACACACACACACAAAAATAGTCCCAAACAAATGCACCATTTCCTGTGATTTGAGTAACGTTTGCTAAAAATTACAGCTGAAACTATATACTGTATTTGTGAGGTGTTCTTAAAGGTTTATGTCTTCAGTGAGAACCAATGGGCTTGGGGCTTTGTGTCATAGACAGTGTAGGGAAATCAGCAAGTATTGAGATGCGGAATACTGCAACGCATTGTTGGCTTTCTTTTTTTTAAATGGAATGTGTTGACAATAACACAATATACAATAACCAACCTTATCCGTTAAAACACATGCATCTGTTTAATTGCAGTTTAGCACATCTTATTTGAAATTTGTCTTTTTCAATTACAATTAGTTGCTCTGTCTATTTTTGTATAGTACTGTATGTAATTGGCCAATTGTTAACCCATCTGAGCAATTGTTCAGGTGACCAAATCTCTTCTTTTTTTAATTTCAAACTGTGTATTCTATGTCAACAAGTACTCTTAATGACATTAACTATTACCACCATATTTAATACAGGTTTTCTTTTCTATGACACATAAAGAGTGGAGAGATGCTTCAATTCAGTCAGGAATACTGATCTGAGCGTGAATTAGAATGGCATGGAGGAGTGTGAAAAGATCAATTTGTGCCTCTATGATTAATTTGTGCAAAACCACTCTCTCTCTTGCAACTTATTCAGATTTCATAATTTGTGTGAATTTGTTTCAGGCTGTTCCTCCATTTGATACTGTGTGCCCTGCTGCATCGAATATGGTTTCCTGTGGTTTCATTTATAGATGACGAGGAGTCAAGTGGAGGTTCTGCTGAGGGCAGATGATGTCTCCTGTTCTCATGAAATGATAATGCTTCCAAAAAGCATTTCTGCTGCCTGCAATAGCTTGTGAGTCACTGCATGGCATGTGTTAGAGGAATACGCGATCCATGAGACACTCTCCTGCATATCGTACTGCAGCTGTAGCGTTTGGAAGTTGTTGTGCGAGAGGGCAGGCTGCAGAGCAAGGAAACAAAGCAGCCTCATCAAGCCCTGCTGATACACCGTTAGCTGCTATATTGGTGCAACAGAGATGCCTCAGCGGTTGTATCAGTTCACAGCACAAGAGGGGCTCACAACCTCGTAGAATCCTTATTAGACTATTTTCCTTGATTCATTCCTGTGAGGTTTCTGGTTTCTCTTTTCACAGACTTTATATTGTTTCATGACATTCTCAAAACCATACATCAGCCTACTGAGGGATTTTGACACTCAGATATAAATTCTTTCAGTGAGCATTCAAACAAAATGTCTTGGGATACAAAGAGAAACCACAAATGTGACAGCAGGTAACTCAGATTATTTCCAGTTGTATTTTCAAAACTGCATGAGACCTGCTCTCCAGCAAATGAATGAAAAGTTTCTGGCAAATCACAAACAAGCAGTTTGAACTGACATCTTAGTTACATATTTAAGCTGCTGAAGGGACTTTTTGTCGAGGCTGCTGGATTATTATTTCTTTCTTCAAGGTCTCAATGTTGTTTTGTGTTATAGTTTTGACAGCCTCTTTATACACTGCCATTTTTCCATGAACAGTCTACAGTGGATGAAGTCTATCTAGGACCCCATCTACATTTAGTCAATTCATGCATCTTGAGCAGATCAGATTGCTATCAGATAACAACACATCTGAGTGTAAATAAAGCTGAGAATTCCTATGGTTCAAATCATTTTATAAGGTGGTGTGAGACGCATTCTAGCGAGATGTTGAAAAGGTGCAAATGAATCCATCGCTCCAAGACTCAAGTTTTCTCCTCTGAAGTGTAACTACGTCAGTAAGTGATCTGTGGAAATAACCACACAGGGTCTATTCACTGATTTGTTTTATCAGAGATAATAAATCTTTGTTGCTCTGATTATAATGCTGTGAAAGAGCAGGTAGCTTGTATAAACTGACCATACTTATCAGTAACGAATGAAATCTCATGTTTCATATTAAGACCTCTTAAAATGATTTGCAATTGTGCAACTCTGGTGGTGTTCAGTAACTCTCAATAGGCTTATACACAGTGTGGAGAACAGGATACAAATGTTTATAGAGCTAAACAAAGATAATCCATACATTTTCAGCAGCTTATCTGGGTTTAGATTGTGGAGGCAGCAAGCTAAGCAAGGCAACACAGCCACTTCCTCCAGCTCCTCCTGGGGGATCCTATGACAGTCCCAGACCAGATTATGTAATCTCTGCAGCATGTTCTTGGGCTGCGGTCAAAAAGTCTTGAACTCCAAATCCTTCAACCTACTAGTTATTGTAAATCCCAACACTAGAGCAAAGCAGGAACACGGGGGCAGCAGGTGGCCCACAACCACAGATCCTGTCTCTGTAGCTCCGGAGGCAGAAATACCTGCTGAATATCTATGCTATATATATATATCTTGGGCTACTGGAACAAGACGGAGATGGGCGAGATGCGATAACAAGGCTCTGTTGGAATGCTACTACTCCAGTAACCCTACTCAGAGGGGTTACATGCACAGGATGTGGGATGAATGGTTACTTCGAAACCCACAATCAAGGCTTACGGCGAAGCAACTAGTAGCTCAGTGTTCCAACATCCACAAGCGGCAACTGCTATCACAACTTGAGATTGACGAGGTACAACACAAATGCTACGGCAAGGGGGAGCCAGGACTACAGGTCAGAGGGGAGCAACCAGCAGCTCCCCAACCAGAGATTGGGTACGAAGCCCCAAGAGAAATCACGCTGAACGAGGCAGCGACTGACCTGAAAGATAAGATCATGGCGAGGATGAATACAAGGCAACCCCGACGCCAACTACAACGGCTAAGTGAAGTACCATCAGAAAGTCTCCTAGAAGATGTGAATGCAGCATTGAGAGCGATCCCTACCACAACCATCACTGAAACCAATGAGCTGATATACGCCTCAGCAGCAGTGATCTTAGAGATGCTTGGCTACAAGAGCAACCATGGGAGCCATGAGAGACAATACCCACCATGGAAACGAAGGTTGGAGGCAAAAATCAAGGAGGCCTGGAGAGAAGTGAGCCAACTGACAGAGGCTGAGAGAGGTGCTATGAGAAAGCAAGTACCCAAGAAGTACAACCAGATGCCCATACCTGAAGCACTCGAAACTGCCAAACAAAGACTCCAAGCCTTGGCTAGCCGCCTAAAGAGATACACGAGAGATAATGAAGCCAGAAGAATAAACCGGCTGTTCGCAACTCAACCTGCGAAAGTGTACGCTCAATGGCAGGTTAATAACAGCAGAGCAGACCCACCAAGGCTGGAAACGGAACAGTACTGGAAAAGTATATGGGAAAGGGAGGCATCACACAACACTGATGCACAGTGGCTGGCCGCCCTGAGAAAGGACCACAGCAACCTCCCTGAACAGAATCCAGTCACCATCACAGCGGCAGACATCCAAGAAAGAGTCTCAGGTATGAAGAACTGGACAGCACCGGGCCCTGACAGGATCCACACCTACTGGTTAAAGAAGCTCACTGCACTCCACGAGCGCCTAGCAGCACAAATGAACCAGCTGCTAAGAGATGGGACGCACCCTGAATGGCTTACCGAAGGGCGCACAATCCTGATCCTGAAGGATCCCGCAAAGGGTACAGTCCAACTATCGGCCAATAACCTGTCTCTCCACAACATGGAAGCTCATGTCAGGCATCATCGCGGCTAAGATAAGTGGACACATGGATCAATACATGAGCAAAGCACAGAAGGGCATTGGTAGAGGAACCAGAGGAGCCAAACACCAATTCCTGGTTGACAGAACAGTCACCCAAGACTGCAGAGCCCGACACACCAACCTGTGCACTGCCTGGATTGATTACAAGAAAGCATATGACTCAATGCCGCACACATGGATCACTGAATGCTTAGAGATGTACAACATCAACAGGACTCTAAGAGACTTCATTGCAAACGGCTGTGGAAAACCAACCTAGAGGCCAATAGCAAGCCACTTGCACAAGTATCCATCAAATGTGGCATATACCAAGGAGATGTTCTGTCCCCACTGCTGTTCTGCATAGGACTGAACCCCCTCAGCCAAATAATCAACAAGACTGGCTATGGATACCGACTCAGGAACGGGGCCACCATCAGTCACCTCCTCTACATGGATGACATCAAGCTATACGCTAAGAGCGAGCGGGACATCGACTCACTGATCCACACCACCAGAATCTACAGCTCTGACACTGGGATGTCATTCGGGCTTGAGAAGTGCAGTCGAATGGTGACAAAGAGAGGGAAGGTAGTCCACACAGAAGGGGTCTCACTCCCAGAAGGAACAATAGCAGACATTGAGGATGGTTACAAGTACCTTGGAATACCACAGGCAAATGGCAACCTCGAAGAGGCAACAAGGAAGACGGCAACGGCCAAATACCTCCAACGAGTAAGGCAAGTCCTAAGAAGTCAGCTCAATGGCAAGAACAAAGCCCAGGCAATAAACAGCTACGCCCTGCCAGTGATCAGATACCCTGCGGGAATAATAAGGTGGCCAAAGGAAGAGATACAGACCACAGACGTTAAGACACGAAAGCTCCTCACCATGCATGGAGGGTTCCATCCCAAATCCAGCACCCTGAGACTGTACGCTAGCCGTAAGGAAGGCGGCCGTGGACTAGTGAGTGTGACAGCCACTATCCAGGATGAAACATCCAAGATCCACAAGTACATCCAAGATAAGGCCCCAACAGATGACGTGCTCAGGGAATGTCTCAGGCAATGGGGAACAGAGGAAGACGTGCTGGAGGAAGGACCATCATGGGAGGACAAACCCCTATATGGGATGTACCACCGGAACATAACTGAAGTGGCTGATATCAAGAAGTCCTACCAATGGCTAGAGCGGGCTGGATTGAAGGACAGCACAGAGGCACTCATCATGGCTGCACAGGAGCAGGCCCTGAGCACCAGAGCAATAGAGGCCCAGATCTACCACACCAGACAAGACCCAAGGTGTAGGCTGTGCAAAGAGGCCCCTGAGACAATCCAGCACATAACTGCAGGGTGTAAGATGCTGGCAGGAAAAGCATACATGGAGCGCCATAACCAAGTAGCTGGCATAGTGTACAGGAACATCTGCACGGAGTATGGACTGGAAACCCCGAGGTCAAAGTGGGAAACACCTCCAAAGGTGGTAGAGAATGACCGAGCCAAGATCCTGTGGGACTTCCAGATCCAGACTGACAGAATGGTAATGGCGAACCAGCCTGACATTGTGGTGGTTGACAAACAGCAGAGGAAAGCCGTTGTGGTTGACGTGGCAATACCAAGCGATGGCAACATCAGGAGAAAGGAACATGAGAAATTAGAGAAGTACCAAGGGCTCAGAAGAGCTGGAGAAGGCCTGGAAGGTAAAGGCAACAGTGGTACCCGTGGTCATCGGAGCACTCGGGGCAGTGACCCCCAAACTGGAGGAGTGGCTACAGCAGATCCCTGGAAGAACACCAGACATCTCGGTCCAGAAGAGTGCAGTACTGGGAACAGCAAAGATACTGCGCAGAACCCTCAAGCTCCCAGGCCTCTGGTAGAGGACCCGAGCTCGAAGGACGAGACCACCCGCGGAGGGTGAAGGACAAAGTTTATAGCATATGTATGCTTAAACATATGCTTAAACAGCAGGTGGCCCACAACCACAGATCCAGTCTCTGCAGCTCCGGAGGCAGAAATACCTGCTGAATATCTATGCTATATATATATATACTTTGCTATATATATATATTATATATTTATTAGTATTTCTGCCTCTGGAGCTGCAGAGTCTGGATCTGTGGTTGTGGGCCACTTGCTGCCCCCGTGTTCCTGCACAACAAATGCTACTACAGTTGTTGTTATTGACTCTGTTACTGATGCTGACATTATTCTTCTATAGCTGTCATTCCTATTATTACTAATTTATTAATATTAACACTATAATTACTATTCTACTATAATAAAAAAATCTAGGTGGTATTTGCATTGTACCTCCCTAACCCTATCCCCTTCCCCCAAACCCCTCCTCTCTCTCTCTCTCTCTATCTCTCTCTCTCTCTCTCTCCTAACACGGCAGCAGCAGATGGCCACCACCATTGAGTCTGATTCTGTCCGAGGTTTCTGCCTGTTAAAAGGAAGTTTTTCCTTGCCACTGTCGCCAAATGCTTGCTCATGGTGGGATTTGTTGGGACTCTGTAATTAATATTATAAAGAGTATGGTCTAGACCTGCTCTATAGGAAAAGTGCAATGAGATCACTTCTGTTTATAAATTGGCGCTATATAAATAAAATTGAATTGAATTGAATTGAATATAGGAGCTTTAAAGAGAAGTGCCTGAAATTTAATTTTGCTAAATAAACCTCATGTATTGCCTTAATGTGTAATCAGAGACAGACATTGGTGGCCTGGAGATTATCATAGATATAACCCAGGGGCGGACTGGCCATCTGAAGTACTGGAAGTATCCTAGTAGGCCGCTACACAATTTGTGCCAATGTAATGGAAAAAAACAACTAAAAATGCTCCCATTGGGCCATTAACAATTAACAAATCGCCAACTGAGGATAAGAGTAGCAGGGTGGATTCAGGACCACAGTCCTTTGATCCTAGTGAAAATACTTTGCAGGATAACAGCAAAGCAGGCTGTAAACTTTAACAAACTGAGTCTTGTCTCAAAATTAGCCACAAAACTGAATGTGATAGAAGTAGAGAGGGGTGATGGAAATGGAGGGCAGAGCACTGCAATTTGTTTCTGCTCCAGTGCTGAATGTTAGTGAACTCTCTAAACTACTTTTGAACTAGACACTGGTACAACATCCTCTACTCTTCAGTGTGACTGACTCTTTGTCTGACAGAGCTGCCAGAAGCCAATCAGGAGTGATGCTCCATCGTGCGCTAGGATTGTATTTTCTTTCACTGTGTGGAAAAGTTATGTTTTCATGTCATAACTGATAATTAAAGATATTAAAACATGACTCATGTAGACTTTATAGGAGTTTAGTGCTGGGCAGTTGCTCTGTAGGTGAGCCTGACTGTAGTGTATCTGGGCAGTGGAGTGATTAATATGTCTCATAATTGTAGGTAAAGTATTTTGGAAAAAAACAGTAATTATGATGTGAATTTATAAAAATGAAATATATCTATAGCTATAGTTAAGATTAGATCAAAGCTGGACATAACTGATAGAGACCTATATCTCTGTGCTGATCAATGTATTACAAAATTCATTAAATTCATTCATAAGAGTGGGGACATATCAGACCCTGGTAACTACCGTGGCATCTGTGTCAGCAGTTGTCTAAGTAAACTATTCTGTAGTATTCTAAATAAAAGAATACTAGATTTCCTTGACGAACACTCTTGAGTTAAAATCAAATTGGCTTCCCCCCAAACACCACACCACCGACCATGTATATACCCTTCAAACTTTAATGAACAAACATATACACCAAACAAAAAAATGGTAAGATATTCACTTGTTTTATTGACTTCAAGAAAGCTTTCGACTCTATTTGGCATGAAGGGCTCTATTACAGACTTCGACATTGAGGTATGGGGGTCAAAATGTATGTTCTGGTTAAATCAATGTATCTGGAAACTAGATGTGCTGTTAAAATTGGAGACAAACATCTTCACCCAGAGAAGAGGTGTTCGTCAGGGCTGCAAATTAAGCCCGACTTTATTTAATGTGTATATAAATTAACTTGCTGTACAGCTGGATCAGTGTGCTGCTCCTGGCCTCTCTCTCCTGTTTTACGCTGATGACCGTGTTCTACTGTCTCCTACTGAACAAGGACTACAGCAACACCTGGACATAGTAGAAAAGTACCGTCAGAACTGGGCCCTGGAATATGAAGAAAACTAATGTCATGATTTTTCAAAAACGCCCCAGATGTCAGGAGAACAAATACCAGTTTACCAGATCAGAATGTTATCTGGCCCTAAAAAGAGATTATGAATTGGCAGAATATCTTTATACTCTCAGAGATAGAAAGCAGAGACAGAGCCAAACCAAGTATAGGCTCAGTGACCAGAAACTGGTAATCGAAAAGAAACAAAAAATCATGGCAACCAAAAGAAAACAGAATATGTGGTCAACATTCAATAAAATAAGAAACAGTTCAACGCTGTAATCTCAGATTTCGAAGAGCTAAATGACCTCTCAAAATTAAAAATACTCCTAGGAGGAGACAGGGCATATCTTGCTGCCCAATATGTATCAACATGCCACAACCTGACAGTGAATGACCTAGACACACACACACATTCATAAAAAAATGTTGCAGTTGTCGAGTAGGAACAGCAGTGGCCCGCAATCATAGATCCAGCTCTGGGGGCAGAAATACCTGCTGAAAGTGACAGAAGAAGAGAGACGAGAAAGCACAAAACTACGGGAGAAAGAATACAATTCAATTCAATTTTATTTATGTAGCGCCAATTCATAACAGAAGTTATCTCATTGCACTTTGGCAAGAAAAAACTTCCTTTAAGAGGCAGAAACTTTGGACAGAACCAGACTCAATGGTGGGCGGACATCCACTGCTGCCATGTTAGGTTTTGAGAGACAGAGAGAGAGAGAGAGAGAGAGAGGAGAGAGAGAGAGGGGGGGTTTGGGGTAGGGGGGTGGGGGAGAGGGAGACACTATGCAAATACCACCTAGAATTTTTTTTTTAATAGTAGAATAGTAATTGTAGTGTTAATATTAATAAATTAGTAATAGGAATGACAGCTATAGGAAAAATAATGTCAGTATTAGTAACAGAGCCAATAACAACAACTGTAGTAGCAGTTGTCGAGCAGGAACACGGGGGCAGCAGGTGGCCCACAACCACAGATCCAGACTCTGCAGCTCTAGAGGCAGAAATACCTGCTAAAAGCGACAGAAGGAGAGAGGAGAGAAATGAGAAAGCACAAAACTACGGGAGAGAGAAGTTGTTGAGTTAGTAACATGCAGTAATGGGATAAAAATGCATACAGATGGAGAGGGAGAGAAGGAGAGAGGAAAGAGGTGCATCATGGGAAATCTCCCGGCAGTCTAGCCCTATAGCAGCATAACTAAGGGATGGTTCAGGACTCACCTGAGCCAGCCCTAACTAAAAGATTTATCAAAGAGGAAATGCAATTAAGGGAATTTTTTTTTATAATTTTCAAATTCCAATTAAAATTTGGCTTTAAATAATTGATAGTGTCAACCAGCCCATTGCGCTATATGGTAGTGAAGTATGGGGTCCACTCAGTTATCATAGCTATACCAACAACAGAATCTTCTATCTACATGCAGAATTCTGCAGATACATTTTACACATACACAGAAAAACACCAACAGATGTATGTAGAGCACAATTAGGCAGATACCCACTGATAATTAGTATTCAAAAGAGAGCGCTCACATGTTTTAATCACCTTAAATCCAGCCTCCTAGACACCCTTCATTCCAAAGTCCTCCAAAACCCAAGAGCTGAAAAGAGTCCCCTACGTCAGCTGGTGCTGAGACTATCTAACCTCAGACACATTCTGACCAGTCTCACAACAGCACTGCTTTTCAAACATCAATCAGAGGAAACCAAATTATAAAGCAATGTAAAGAAACCTACTTAGAACATTGGAAAGAAGAAAGCAGAGACAGATCCTAACCAAGTACAGGTTCAGTGACCACAAACTGGCAATCAAAAAAGCAAGACACAAAAAATCATGGCAAACAAAAGAAAACAGAATATGTGGTCCTTGTTTGACATGTGAGGTGGAGATAGAGATGCACTTCCTCCTACAATGTACAACATTCAATGACATCAGGAACTCTAATCTCAGATTTCAAAGCTAAATTAACTCTCAAATTAAAAATACACCTAGGAGAAGGAGATATGTATCAACATGCCACAACCTGAGGGACAGTGAATGACCTACACACACACACACACACACACCTCACTTGTTAGTAGATACATTCATTATTGGGATTTGTTGACAAGAAAAATATGGAATATCATCAGACTTTTAACAAAGTGTTTTGAGTTGCCTAAACATAACCATAAAACTGGTGTAGTCCCTCATTCGTCCAGGAGTGAAAAAATGGGAGTTCTAGTTCCCGCCCCATTTTTTCACAATTGAGAATGACTTCCGGATGGGAGCCGAAACGTCTTGATTCTGAAAACAGTGTCCAGATGACTACGACTGAAACCTTTTCTACGATAACCATAAAACTGTTAATCATGTTTAAGTATCAATGTATTTAATTTGTTTTCCTACAGTATCCATTCATGGTCAGTGAACATTTTGCTGATACATTGATTCAAAACCTTTTTTCATTATGTTGATATAAAATGTAATGCAGGTGGCATTATGTTTCTTTCCAAACATATTTGCTGTTTCAAATTAGAAGTACATAAACAAACATTTTAAGACTTTACATTACTGATAACCATTCTGCAAACTGGTAATTGTTTAGCAAACACTGTTGTTGTAATGTCTGGAGTAACACAGGCAAAAGTCTCAAATGCATGAGTCAGAAACAAGGAGCAATCAAAGTTCAGTTTGTTGCCAAAAACATGTTTGGTACACAAGCGGTCAATCAGCACAAGCAAACAAATCCAGGGAGTAGGTGAAAGGCAAAGTCAGGAACACAGGCAATAATCCAAACACCAGGAAACACACAATACTAGGAGTAAAGACTGGAACGTGAGAGTGAAAGTACTACAACGAAGTGGCACAGAGGGGTACACGCAGATTAATACTCTGGTGCATGGGGATAACAGGACACAGGTGAAACTAATCAGGGCAGGGCATGCAATCAGAACTAGCGCGAAACACACAAAGTCCGTCTCCACTTAAACTGGATTACCACACAATGATGATATAATTTGATTATTATCATACAATGTTATGCAGACCTGACGTTCACTATGATGGAAGTCAACTAATTGATTTTTGTGCCACATGGAAATTAATGCAAGCCAATGTCTATCTGAAAAGTAATCAAAAACATATTGAAAAATCTTAAATTCTACAGTATGCTTTGGAACTGCAGTAATACAAAGTCATCATCATTTGTAGGAGCTAAATTTGCATTGACTTCTTTATTGACTAGTTCAGAGAGAAAGAAAAATCTGAGACAGGGTCAACAGTTCATTGTGTGCATCTCAGCCAATTATATATTCCAGAAACATACTATCATTATATAGTGCATACACCGAAGATCTTGGATACGGTACATTGCACTGAATGCCAACAAAACATTAGCATGCTACATTATAAAATTCCAGATGCACATCTTAAAGTTAATATTTGTGCACATCTATCCTTCAAATCAAACTTACAAAGCCATTTGCCTGAACAAATTGTTCTCTGGTCTTTCACACACATACACACACAGCTGCATCTTCAAGCTGACATGGTGTATCACCAGTCTATTGTTTGCCTGTGATTATCAAACCCACTCATGTTCTATTTCTGCCATGCATTAACCTTTGAAATCATAGCGTGTCCCTCAGATACACACAGCTTTCCACTTACTTCAGAGAGCAATGCAAACAACATAGTTACCTCTTACCACTTGGCAACATATGGGGGTGATTTGTGTGTCACACACTCAACTTGTCCTTTATTGTGCAGAGCACAGTACTTTGTTTTATAGTGGTCATATTATGCTCATTTCCAGGTTCAGAATTTTATTTTGGGCTTGTACCAGAATAGGCTAATATGGTTTAATTTTCATACTGCACATTGCTGCAGCACCTCTTTTCATCCTGTGTCTTGAACACTCCATTTTGAATAATAATGATAGGAATAATAATGATAATAATAGTAATAAGACTAATAATAATAATTGTAGTAGTGGTTGTCGAGCAGGAACCTGGGGGCAGCAGGAGGACCACAATCATAGATCCAGACTCTGCAGCTCCGGAGGTAGAAATACCTGCTGAAAGCCAGGGAAAGGGAAGATGTCAAGTTGGAATGGGATAAAAAATGCATACAGATGGAGAGCGAGAGGAGGAGAGAGAAGCTCAGTGCATCATGGGAAGTCTCCCGACAGTCTAGGCTTATAGCAGCATAACTAAGGGATGGTTCAGGACTCACCTGAGCCAGCCCTAACTAAAAGATTTATCAAAGAGGAAAGTCTTAAGCCTACTCTTAAATGTGGAGATGGTGTCTGCCTCCCGAACCCAAACAGGGATCTGATTCCAGAAGAGAGGAGCTTCATAACTAAAGGCTCTGGTTCCCATTCTGCTTTTGGAGACTCTAGGAGCCACAAGTAACCATGCATTCTGGGAGTGCAGGGTAGTAAGGTACTATGAGCTCTTTAAAATATGATGATGCCTGACCTTTAAGAGCTTTGTAGGTGAGGAGAAGGATTTTAAATTCTATTCTGGATTTTACAGGGAGCCAGTGCTGACGAGCTAATATTGGAGAAATATGATCTCTTTTCCTAGTTCTTATCAGTACATGTGCCGCAGCATTCTGGATCAACTGGAGACTCTTAAGGGACTTATTCGGACAGCCTGGTAATAAGGAATTGCAATAGTCCAACCTAGAAGTAACAAATGCATGGACACATTTTTTGGCATAATTTTGAGACAGGATGTGCCTGACTTTTTGCAATGTTACATAGGTGAAAAAAGGCAGTCCTTTTAGTTTGTTTCATGTGGGAGACAACTCTGAGGTTCCTTATAGAGGTGTTTAGGGCCAAGTACAATAACTTCAGTTTTGTCAGAGTTTAACATCAGAAAATTGCAGATCATCCAGGTTTTTATGTCCTTAAGGCATGCTTGAAATTTAGCTAACTGATTAGTTTGATCTGGCTTGATCGATATAGATAGATATAATTGATATCATCCACTTAACAATGAAAGTTTATGGAGTGTTTCCTAATAATATTGCCTAAAGGAAGCATATATAAGGTGAATAGAATCGGTCCAAGCACAGAACCTTGCCGAAATCTGTGACGTGCATGGAGGATTCATCGTTAACATCTACAAACTGAGATTGATCTGATATAAAGGATTTAAACCATCTTAGTGCAGTTCCTTTAATGCCAATTAAATGTTCCAGTCTCTATAATAGGATGTGATGGTCAATGGTGTCTCGTCTTTACGTATGGCAGCTGAAACAACCCTCAATGCTCTATCTTCTTCCTGGCACAATTTTCCTGAAACCATCACTGAAAATCATTAACTAAAAAGGCAGTATTGTGCAGAAGTCATTTATAGCTACATTTTGTTGAGTAAATGCACATAGCAATGGAATGACCTACTCCATCTGCAGAGCAGGTTAAAAAGAACCATTGCAAAGTTATTGCATTTAATTTAACTTGGCGCTATGAATGATTTATTTGAAAGTCCCATTACAAGAGGAAAAAAGCCTTATTTTCTGAATGCCTAATGATTGGAGTGGGGGATACAGGCACATGTTTGTACATTAGTCACCATACAAGTGTGAAAAAAAGATTAATTTTAGTGTGGTAATGAAACCACAGTCTTCTGACAGACAAATTTATTTGGAGCTTTTTATAATGTGAGAGAGATAGATGGTTTACTGTGTTGAAAATAATTGCCTGTATCATGAGAGTTCATTAAGTTAAAACATGGTGTGTTTCTAACTGTCACACTTGGCCCTTAGTTGTTGCAATCATAAAGAGATGGAGCTCTCTCCACCCCCCACAAACACACACAAGCACACACCCCCTCTTATGTCCAATGATCATAGACTTGCACTGCATGTAATTACAACTAAGGCTGGGGCAACACTTTGGATACAAGCTGCTACTGATGAAGCTAAATGCTGAAACCAATTACAACTGCAGTTCCTCTAATGACCACTTTATGCTGGCTCCAGGACAACTAAATGTATAGAGAAAAAGACCAAGTCCTCTGCTGAGATACTAAAATGTCCTATTATTGATAGAAATGGCTTCAGAGTTGCTATATGAATGTAGTTTATATGGGCAATAGTTGAGAATAACCGGTGATAAACAGCCAGTTGGAAACCAACAGAGCTTTGCTAAACATCAGTCATTGTTCAGTTTATTTGCGTGGGTTGATTTAGGTCTTGCTTGCGGATCAATGCTGCAGGCAGGAGGAAAGAGTGGAGAAAACACAACATTTTAAATGCATTCCCAAAGCCAAGCCTTCAATCTCACCCCTGCCCCGTGGGGACAGCCAACCACATCTCATCTCCATGTCGGTTGGTTGCTTTGCGCAGCTTTACCTCGTTTTCCTGCTCAAATTGCTGCAACTCAGGATGGCATCTCATAGAACTGTGAGATGGAAAGGAAAGGTCAAGTGATAGAAATACTCTGGGTACCAAATCATAACACGTTTTATATTATTATTCTCAGAGAGGGAAATAGATATGATATTACCTCTGGTGCCATCATGAGACTTAAATAGCATGTTGGCTTGAATTTGTTTTCATAACCTGGAATAATTGCAAATACTGAGGAACCGTGAAACCATGAACCGTGCCAGTGTTCAGCGGTCCCCTGCGTATTGCCAAATGAATGTCTTTAATGTGGCACTTTAATAGAGCTCAACTTCAAGAGGCTTTATATGGAAAACACCAACAGCCATCTGAAAATGAATGAAAGAATGAGGGTGATGCCTTGCCAAAAAATCTGAGCAAACTTAAGCCAGGGTTGTAGGCAAATGCTGCAGATGGAGATCAATCCATTCCCTAATGCTATTTTTCTCTCTCATTTACTTTAATGGGTTAATCCTCTGCCATACTGTCCACAATGCCAGTATGGAGAGAGATTAGACTGGCTCCAGAAAAATAAGAAGCTATAGAGTTGATGGGAAATGCGCTATCAAATGGGACTGGACACGTCAGGGTAAATGTCAGTGGTCTCTATTTCTCTAGCATGTATGGGATTCACTGTTTGTCATAATTGAGGTTAACTTCATTGAACCTTGAGGGGAAACTGTGTAGCAGTTTGAATTTTCAAAATCTCTTTTAACCCGACGTGGAAACTTCTGATCTTGTCTGGTAAGTATCCAAATTGACACCTTTACTCTTTGAGAGGGGAAGAAGTCAGTTGCAGATCCAGAGGTCTGAGCAGTGTTTATTCAGATCTTCCCCCATGGAACTAGTCGAGTCATTTTATTACTAAGACCCCATTCTGACCAACATAGTGATGCGTGCCGCATCTGATGTCTATCTGCATGGGTCAACGAGTGTCAGCCTACCCTCCTTCACACTCCTCCTCCAGACAGGCTTGGACATGGGTCTGAGGCTTTGGTGAACTACCAATGCTACCAGGAACGGAAATTAATTAATTGTAACCGACATTTAAATGTCATTTAACCGACTTGTCAGTTTCCCTTCGGGGATCAATAAAGTATTTCTGATTCTGACTCGCCAAAACATGAGAGAGAACGCACTAATAGGCGATCAATAAAGAGGGATCATGCATTTGGACAGAAGGAGGTAACTTAACTTTTATCTGGTAATTATTTGATGTAATTCAGTGTCATTTTCCTGATTATCAATGAAGTGTATGTACTCCCCTGCAGACAGTAACAGTGACAAGCAGGGTAAATCATGTGAATTGGTCCAACGAGAGTTGAGTAGACCCATCTCACACTATTGGGGCACACCTATTTATTCATATTTTTCATAATTGAGTCATTTTTTAGTAATATTAGTAATTTAGTCTTCTGTTTTATTCCATTTTACCTTAGGTTTATCTTCTGTTTTAAATCTTATGTCTTTTTATATCGCCTCTTCTTTCTTTTATACCTTGCCCCAATGCCGTTTTGTGTTTAATTTAAACCAGTAAAGGCCTTACCTTCAGAGGAAGAGGGGGCAGTCTCATTTACTGTGGACAACACTGATGACACTGGTCCTGCTAAATATATAAATTTTTTTTTTGTTTATTTTTTTAAAGAAAAAAATGCATTATATCAACAGAAACACAACTATGAAGTGAGGTAACCTACCAAAATCTCCAGTGTCATCAACCTGCTCTGTGGATGTAGAGTCAGCATCCGCAGGCTCCACAGTTCCACACTCTGACGTGGTGACTGCTGTGCCGCCGTCATCGGATTCGCTCCCACTGCCCTCAGTATCACTTAATGTAATTTCATCTGGGAAATGGTATTAGTAAAACTCACATGAATAGCTGGACATAAAACAACAACTTCATATTAGTAACAAACAAAACAAAAAAAGCCTTTAAAAATAAAAAGCCACAGTTCGGGTGTACCAACCCTTTTTAAAAAGACAATTACTAGCCTGTTGTGATGTACAGCAGTAAAAAATAAATAGAGCATTATTCAGCATTTGATCATCTCTGTGGGCTAGCGCTGGGTAAAGGTTGAAATCAATATCATAATTCGGGCTGAAAGGATTCCTTGAGTAATAGCAAGGGCCACAGAATAGACATAGGCCAGAGAAAGCTACAGAAAGTGTCCACTGTAAAACTGAACTAGCCTACCACAATAGCACAACGTCTATGCTTCAGCATATCAGCAGAAAGCTTAACGTTACAGTCTCTGCATCCAGTCCACAGAGCAGACCCAACACAAGGTATATGAAGGCTAATAAAGAATGTAGGCTATGTTAATTATGGCTATATGTAATGGCTAGTTAACAACGTAAATCAGTGTGGTAGCTAGTTATGATGTCCCTAAGTTAGCTGGGTTTTGTTGAAAATATTAACCACAGAAAATAAAATGCCAGTGCTAGCAGAGATGATCAAATGCTGAATAATGCTCTATTTATTTTCTAACATCTAACAACCTTCATTTAAAAAGTGCATTTTGTGTTTAATTGTGTTATCTTTGACTAATATTTAAATTTGTTTGATGATCTGAAACATTTAAGTGTGACAAACATGCAAAAAAAAAATCAGGAAGGGGGCAAACACTTTTGCACACCACTGTATACACCTTTTTTTTATAGCACTAGGTATTTGTTTTTGCATTTCAGAAATGTTTTTCTTTAAAACCCAGAATGTAATATGGCACTTAAATGCACTAAATGGGTTTAGTTTTGACAGCTAATATTGTATGTAATTTAAGCAATACATTTTTTTTTCTAAAAAGGAAATCAAGTTGTTGTTCATTTTCTCTTTTTCATAATTACTATTGCTCTTTAATAAAGCAAAAGTATTTCTTATTTGATTAATTGATGGAATAATTGATAGCTGCAGCCCTAATCATAATTAATAACTGTTCATGAATGTAAAATGATTACACAATTAATATTTTCACAATACAATTCCACTGAAACTCCATAAATCATCATGTTAAATTATTGTACAGCCCTACTGTAGGCTTTTTTTTTTTTTTTTGTATTTCTGAACAGTAGTCCTTAGCTCATATTTGGACATGAAAAGTGATCTTTAATTAGAAAAGGTTGGTGGCCACGAATCTATGACAAGTCTAGATGCCTTTGACTTAACATTCAGAAAAAAACAAATAATCACTCTCAGAAAATATCTACAAGTGCTAATTTCTGTACAAACCTTCAATTTCAATCTCATCCAGTGATTTCCCCTGCATGCTGGAAAGATGTCCTTTCTCCATTGACAAAAGCAGTTCTCAAGCAAATCTTGGCCAGTTGTGTTGTGGGAACTGGCAATCTGTAGAAATCACGGTGAACACGGATGTCGTGACCCAGGAAATCTGCAATCTGATCAAGTTCATTGTTTTCTAAATTAAGGACTTGTGAGAGTGTGGCGACATGTTTCCTGAGTTGTGTGGACCTGAGGTGCTCAGGGTGCTTTGCTCCACACTGGCTTGCATCAACACGCAAACAGTCCTGTCCTGTCCTCTGTAGTGGCTCATTGATCTGGGTCTTGCAAACAGGAAGACATTTGTGGCACAAACACCACATTCAGTTCTTTTACTGGGAAGTAGTGACAGAGCATCCACAATGCTTGGTATGAGCAGAACTGAAACCTTTCTGCCCCTTTTTCCCATAATTTCAATTCGGCTGAAATAGTTGCAGATCCTCTGTTCAGTCTTTGACAACCCCATGGCAACATCTTCATGGAGCTTTGTGTTGTCTCTCTCATGAAAACTTTTGAGGCACATTTTTGAAACCTCCCCAGCATGTCTTTGATTGAACACAATGATTTGTGCAAGTGTAACTTTTGCAAGTTGAGCATAGTTCTGAGCAGTGGCCGCCTCCTTCAAGTTGCAAAAGGCACTTTCTACAGATTTCTCAAGGTACCGATGAAGGATCTGAACATCTTCAGTGAAGGGTAATGTTGATGGCTTGTTGTACTTTGCATCACTCAGTGTGTTCAGGGCACGGTGAGACACCAACTCAGGCCACTTAGGGGTGTGCAACTTCTTGAATATCTCAGTGGACCTGATCAGTTCTTCATCTTCGGCCATGAGGGCCCTACAATGAATAATGTTAGAGATTTTCTGTAGTGTATGTCCCAGTTTCAGCGCGAGGCTTGGTGTTAGATATGAGGGTTTTTCTTCGTCAAAACCTGAAACTTTCTTTACTGCTTGCACAACTCTCTGGAACTGAGAGTTCTGTGCGCAGACATAACAACAAACGTCCCACTTCACGGAGCTTCTGTCGCATGTATTCATACTTTGTAGGGTCTTGTCTGTGTTTGTTGTAGAGTGACTGGGCAAACTGAATAATAGAGAAATCATTTCGCACAGCTGAGGCAACCTCATCTTGTTTCATGACACTAAGGAGCTTCCACACTCCACTTGAGATCTGCTGACAGAATGCAGTTTCGTGAGCTACAGCCATGCCCAGTACTTTGGTTCTCCCAGGTTCTTTATCCAAATCTTCGTTATCTGGCTTACAGGGGCATCTGCGGACATGTCTCCAAAGCTCCTTACGAATGTACATCCCTTGACAGTGCATACAGTGAATAAACTTTCCTGCCAGTGCTTTACCCTTCGGTTTCCTCTTCGCTTTCAACGGTCCTGTTCCACCCTGTAAAACTGCTGTGTTATGTTTAAAATTTCCCTTATTCCTCATGTTTTCAAATAATATCTTACGCTCTTTTGAGTGCTCAGGGAGAGAAAATGCATGTACAATTTCAGCATGTGTCTTGTGTGTTTTCAAGTGGCGGGAAATTTTGCTTTGTGGCTTACCACAAACATAACAGTCATTTTCTTTACTCATAGTCAGATGTGTTGATTTTTGTTCATCCTCTGGCTTTTCCTTTGAGTCTTTGATAGAATTTACTGAAACAGATGTTTCAGCAGCATTAGGATCTTCAAGAGGTGGCCAACATTTTGATGTGCTGGGCACAACTGGGATGCTTGTGTCTGACCCATAAGATGTTCCAACATCAGGTAGTACTGGATTTACTTGAACCTGTTTAGCTTTCGACTGACTAGGCATAAAGGGGATGCTTGCATCTGTATCATCATCATCATCTTGTGACTCTGAGTCTGGTATGTAGTCCTTGTCGGACATGTTCTCGTCGTCATCTGATATTTGTTCCAGTTCTGAATCTGGTACGTCATCCTTATCTGACAGCAGTTCATCCCCGGAACATTTAGAAAACTGTTGCTCCTGAAATGATGAGAAAGCAAATTATTTTATGTGGTGTGGGACAGTTTAAAAGTTCAACAAACCTTAAGTGGATACTCACCTGTGATGGATCTTGGAAATTTGTAATCAGTCTGAGGCAGGATTTATGCCAGACCCCCGAACAAACTGTAACATATTTTGAGTATATTTATTTTAACACTGCGGGTCTATTTAAATTGTTCTCCTGTAATAGCACTGCAGTGATCTGGAATACATAAAAAAGCAACACACTGTTTAAGAGATAATTGATGTGCATGTTTGTAAATCCTAGTGGAATACAAAGCTGGACTCAGGAAAACCTCATGCATGACACCCTCACAGATCTTGTCACTGCCAATGAGGCAAAATGTAACATCTTTAAGTAATCTGAACAATATACCACACTGTGCAATCAATCTCCCGCTGACAAAGCGAGGTAGCAGTGTTCAATTTCATCATGAAACCATTTTACTCATCGGAAAACTCAACAAAATACAGTGGTGTGAAAAAGTGTTTGCCCCTTCCTGATTTCTTATTTTTTTTGCATTTTGCAAAAAAAATAAAAAAATCAGGAAGGGGGCAAACACTTTCACACCACTGTAGTTGGTATAATAGCCTATGCTGTGTACCAAGGATAATTTTTCATAGGTGTTATTTATAGAGTGGTTAATCATACAGCATATATATCTACCTACTGCCATTTAACACACTCTGTACCAATTCACTAAATATATCTCACCTCTGCATTCATAGCCAAGCCACTTGAAGGTCCCACACATTGAACACACTTGTCCAAGGAGGATACTGTTGCGCACACCAGGCGATGTTTTTTACACTGTTGGCAAAATTTTATTGTAACATTTATTTGGTCCAGACAAAAGATATCGGTAATGCTTTAGATTACAGCCTGCAATGTACTGCTTAATTACAGAGTTATAGTGTCATCTTTTGTACTAACAATCTTTTGTGTACCAATACAGTATGTACCAATACATATATGTAGGTACTGGGAAACAAGATGTGTTTCCCAGTTATGGAATAAGGGGGTAACAATTTGAGATCTCACAAAGAACTTACACTGTAGATGTTCTTGACTACTGGGTACCTATTCTGTTATTACAGCGTTTGTATGACCCACTGAGCAATGTTTGGGAGGAAGGCAATTTACAGTACATGCATGGTAGTTCTCCCCTTGTTAGATTACGTTACAGGGTAACTACAGGGGAATAAAGCTAACCCACTCACAGGATGATGAATGGCAGGGCTGGACTTGAACCTAGGTCTCCTGCATAAAACAGCTGAGCTCTATCCTTGAGCCTTTAATTCAGACATAGATTTTGAACATGTACATAACAGAGACTATATGGCCACAATAACCACCAAACTAATTCCTGGATCAGTAGGCCTGCGCACCAAAGGACAATGGTGACTTACCAGATAAACACTTTACTGGATGATAATTAGCATTTTTTTGCAGTGCTTGTTAATGAATTCAAAAACGTAGAATTTGATATTAAGGTCATTTTGAAATAAAATCACATCAGATTTATTAAGTGACGCAGAAGTCATCACTCCAGTCCAGATTTTTGCTCAGTTTTATGATCATACTGTACCCTGTAGTAATAGTAATAGAGTAGGTACCCAGAAGTTAAATAATAATTTAATTACGGGGTACAGTATGACCATAAAACTAAGCAAAAATCTGGTTGGACGTTTCAGGCAGACTTCTGCATCACTTAATAAATCTGATGTGATTTTATTTCAAAATGACTTTATTACCAACAAACAGACAAACTAAAAAAAAAACGCTCATTATCACCCAGTAAAATGTTTTATCTGCCAGTCACCATTGTTGTTTGGTGTGCAGATTTGGTGGTTGTTATGGCCATATAGTCTGGGTTATGTACATGTTCAAAATCTCTACCTGATTTGATGGCTCAAGGATAGAGCTCAGCTCTTTTATGTGGGAGACCCTGATTTAAGTCCCAGCCCTGCCACTCATCATACCTGTGAGCGGGTTAGCTTTATTACGCTGTAGTTACTCTGTAACTAAATGTAACAAGGGGAGAACAATCACTGCATATACATACCCTGTAATAACAGAATAGGTACCCAGTAGTTACAAAATAACTTCAGTATAAGTTCTTTGTAAGATCCCAAGTACCTACATATATGTATTGGTACGTACTGTACTGGTACACCGTTAGTACAAAAGATGACACCGTAACCGTACATTACGCTGTATGTTGCAGGCTGTAATCTAAAGCGTTACCAAGATTTCAACATGTAAATGTGAAATATCTTGCTGCTCACTGAGTAAGTCCTAAATACAAATCCATTTAAATTCAATATCAACGTGACAGTCAATGTACCTTTCCACTGTTGACAACTGGATACATTTGACTTGGACTGGGAAACCGATTCTGGTTATTCTCAGTGGTCATTTACAATAGAGCAGACAGGTTAAAAATTACCACAGTGTTCAGTGTCTATTTGTTGGCCTTCTTTTAGATGTTGAGTCAGGATAGAAGATACTATGCTGTACTTAAGCATGCACACCTATAGTACTTTGCAAAGTGCTGCAATAATAAATGGCATATCATTTTAAACAGAGACAATGCACATGCATATCTAAGCTACGTGCAGCAGGTCAACGTAAAACCAGGAAAAAAGTTCAACAATGCAATCCAATAGTGCGCAAATAGAACTTATTTTGCGGAATTTTCATTTCCAAATAAGTGGTTTAGATTACAGGGCCAACCCCTGTAATCTAAACCACTTTTTTGGAAATGAAAATTGGGGTGGGCTGGGTGATATGGCCAAAAAAAAAAAAAATGAAGATTTTTTTTCAAGCCTGATTCTGTCAGCAGGCAGACACGGGACACGGAGGTCAGTGCAATGACGAGGGAGTTTATTGTAAAGCAAGACAGAATATTGGGTAAAGCAAATACAGTGGAGACGAGGGGCTGGAGCTAGGAAAGTCTATGAGTCTTATCTGTTTATGAGTAGCTTTTTTAGTCCACTGTAGGAGACGGGAAACAGGAGAGCCAGGATTTGAAGACACACACACAACGGTTGAGTGGAGTCCAAAGTCCTTGGGGAATCTTCAGGAGACACTGCGGTCGGGTAGAATCTCATAGTAGTTTTGAGACCAGACAGTGAGTGAACCGGGGGAGTGTGACTTTATAGTGTGGGGTTGGTGATTGGTGGCAGGTGTGTGATCAGTACTCAGGTGAATGAGATCTGCTGATTGCAGTGGGTGGAGCTGGTGGTGTCTGTTGGCTCTCTGAAAGTACCCGCTCCTCCAGGGGCGGCTCCTGACGCCCGCTGACGGCGACGGGGTCGGCCTCGGCCTCTGGGTGCAGGACGATCTGGATGAGCCCTGTGAAAGTCCGTCAGTAGAGCAGGGTCGAGGATGTCATCCGGCGGAGCGGGTTCGGAAACTGTGGCGGCCTATATTTGGTCATTCAGGTCCCATTGGATAGGGCTGACAAATATGACTGAAGGGAGGATGGGTTCTGGTGTGGGGGATTCCTTGGGAGCATGGATTCTGGAGAGGGAATCTGCTTTTATGTTCTTGTCTCCGGGCCTATAGGTGATGGTGAAGTGGAAACGGGTGAAGAAGAGAGACCAGCGGGCTTGGCGCGGGTTCAGTCTTTTGGCGGTACGGAGGTATTCCAGGTTCTTATGGTCGGTGATGACAGAGAACGGGTGATTAGCTCCCTCCAGCCAATGCCTCCACTCTTCCAGTGCCAACTTTATTGCCAGCAGCTCCCGGTTGCCGATGTCATAATTCCGCTCCGCCGGGGACAGCTTCTTGGAGAAGAAGGCACAAGGATGGAGTTGAGGAGGCTCTCCGTGGCGTTGGGATAGCACCGCTCCCGCGCCGGTAGTGGAGGCGTCCACTTCCACCACGAAGGGGAGATCTGGGTTTGGATGGGTGAGCACGGGAGCAGTGCAGAAGGCTCTCTCTTCGAACGCGGCTCGAGCTTCGGGGTTCCAGGACAGTGACTTGGGTTTACGACGGAGCAGGGAGGTGAGAGGAGACGACATGAAACTGAAGCTCTTAATGAATCTGCGATAGAAGTTTAGAAAACCCTAAGAAACGTTGGAGTTCCTTTACTGTTTGAGGAAGTGGCCAGTTCTGGATGGCTTGGATCTTCCCCTGGTCCATATGAATGCCCTCTGCGCTGACGATGTACCCGAGGAACTGGACCGTGGGGCGATGGAACTCGCACTTCTCAAGTTTCAGATAGAGCTGATGTTTCCTGAGCTGTTGGAGGACCTGCGTGACGTGGTTCCACCTTTAATTTTTAAAGCGCGGACGTCTGGGTGGACCTTGGAGTTGACTGCCTATGGGTACCGCCCACATGCATGTCAGCCAATCACAAGGAAGCCCGCCAAATTCACTGGTGTGTATCGAAAATGTGTATGAAAGTGCAATACAGCCACCATCTGAAGGGTGCACTGTTCTATACACTGGAATACACTCAAAATCAGGTCAAGTGGTAAATAAGGACTTTAAAAGAAAAAGAGAAAATATGTTATTTAGACACTAACGAATGCATTTACACTCTCTGAATTATGGGATAGTCCGCCTATTACCCTTAGGTCCGCGGAGCCCAGGTGGGTAGTCAGGTGCATTGTCCATCTATACCATATAAACACACACACATACACCTGTTAGAGTCAATTTTATATTGTGTGTTTTGCTTTTATCCATCCATCCATCCATCCATTTTCTACCGCTTGGTCCCGTTAGGGGTCGCGGGTGACTGGAGCCTATCCCAGTGACTTTGGGCCTCAGGCAGGGTACACCCTGGACAGTGGCCAACTCGTCGCAGGGCGTTTTGCTTTTATTATATTCTTAAATGCTTTTGGATATTATGCTGGTTTCTTTTATGTTACACAAGAGTGAATAATTTGCCAGCCTTTTCTATGTAGAACTCCAAATCCTTAAACCTGCTAGCTAGTAATGGTAATTTTGGTTATAGTTATTAATTTAATTATTAATCAGTTCCACATTAATAGTTTAGTATATTTTGAGACTTTTATTAGATTTTCTGTTCTTTCTTCTGTTCTTTCTCTTGATGAAGCAGGTCTCTGTAAAGATGTGGGCACAACAGTATCTGATTTCCCGTTACTTGGCCAGCCTGAGTCCCATTTTGTCCAGATCAGACATTAGCCAGGAGCAGCAGTATTTTTGATCTGGCTGGATGGATCGTCTCAAGGTCTACTGCTCTTTAATCCAAAGCCCTTCCTTTTCTGATGACGAAGATGATGTATTTCTCTCATAGGTAGTACGTGTTTCACCAATAAAGGCAAAAAAAAATAACATGAAAAAACAAGAATGTAGCTAGCAGAGTTTGAAGGAGCTACAAGCTGCAGCATCTGCCATGCGCAGCAGTTGCCATAGTAAAAAAATCTCCTGTTCCAGTCGATTTGAACAATTTTGGCTTGGCTCTTTAAAACAAATCCAATCAGACATCATTCAATGATGTTTCAGCATTAAAGCCGAAAAAACCCAAACAGATTACAACAAACACGTAGTTTAGAGCTACTGGCCACTGCATCTACATGCACAGCCGTTGCCAGCACTATTAGTGGTCGTGAACTCCACATGGTAGCTTTTTAAGGTCCTTTTTGAATTATGATTTTAGATTATGATTGCTATTGATTTTGGTGATCCTCTGACTTTTGCTCACCATGAGATTGAAATTTGTGGTTTTGAATGAAATATCTGGACAACTATTGGATGGATTGCTATAAAATGTACCCACAGAATGAATTGTAATAATCTTTGTGATCCTCTGACTTTTCATCTAGCACCATCACCAGGTCAAAATGATCCTTTGTCCAATATTATCAGTGGCTGTAAAATGTAATTGTTTACAAGAAGGTGGGTGGCACTTCCAAAGGGGTCTTGACATACAGATGTTCAGATGTGCTTATACCTCAAACTGACCAGCTTGATGTTGAAAAAACATCCAGTTTTTGTTCTCATTTTACAGTGATCGGTTTTCTACATTTAAACATTGTTTTTTTGCTTTCACATGTTCTTTCATAACAGCAACATCTACAATGACAAACTGGCAATTTAAAAAAATAAATGACCATGTACAGCCACTAGCAGTGAACAGACCTACTGAAACAGAAACTACTGACAAACTGCTATATAAGTGTATAGCCATAGCTATTATGACAAGAAAAGATATGGTTGACAATAGGTGAAATAGTCCTTCTAGTGAATCACTCCTGCAGTTATTGTGAAATGCACATTCATAACATTCAGCAAAGTATAGTCTGAAAACTAGTAGCTGAGGTGGCACTGTACAGTTACAATGTTTTTTTCCCCATCCAAAGTCACCCTGACTTCCTCTTGACCTCACTTCTGCAAAACAAAGAGCAGCACAACTGAGAAAATAACTGCCGCAGTTCAAACGTCTGATTAAAAATTTAGACTGATCAAATCAGCCTTATTTATTCACAGCACCAGAGGCTACGCATGATTGTCTGAAAACTAGCATCAAGCTGTACTTGATTAGTGATGTCTGATGAGCTTCTTCCCACTCATTTCGGGGGGTGTACTGTTGATTTGGGCTGATGAGACTTAATAATGCTAATCAAGGGGCTTGGGGGGCATTGGAGTTGAAAGATGAATAAAAAACTGTCTCTTTGTAGCTGGAGTGGGTTTCCTGCCAAGACTGCGAGAATTAGCTCTATTCAAATTGTTTAGATTATGCATTGTGTTGATAGTGTGTTTTTCTTGTTTCACTGATATTGTTAATACTGTCGATGTTATTCTAAGAATGAACACTTTCATTATTCACTCCAGAATGCTGCAAATTGCCCGAGGAATATTCAACAGTCGTCTTTATAATGGGTTTTCTATTTTTCCTTGAGCTGCTGAAGTTGAGATTCTCGAGGTTACTCTGTCACCGTGACTGCACTGTTTCACTGAGCACTGCCGTCAATTGCATCCTTTTTTAGATTTAGAACTAAATTAATATATGCAAGGTGCCCTTCCATGCACTCAGAGGAACTTTGTTCTTGAGGGGAAACTATTAAAAGCTTAGTGTTAAGTATTCAAAATAGGTGTAAGTAAAGAAAGCCGTCGACCCTGAGATCATTTCCCTCACTCCTACATGTTTCTGATATGTATAATTATATGCACGTTATTTGCATTACCCCAGTTCTCTGATGAGTTGTTGTGTCACTATTGGAAACACCTCCCTGTGTATTCTTCAAAGCATTTATTCTACCATGCCAAACCTGGATGGTGAAGAAACCTCATGTCCCGTGAGAACTTCTAACTTTGCTAATTTGACACAATTCTCTTGAAACAGAATATTGGGGGCTGTAATAATGAGGGGAGGGATCGTTCAAGTGTAAATCTGAATCTGAATATTTCAGTGAATGAATTATTTATTCGACCCTGCAACTGTTCCAGGAGGTATAAGTGATTGAATTTTTAGCGATTTTTATCAGTTTACCCATTAGTTGTACAACAGCTGTATGTCCTCTGTGGCTCTGGAGAAGCTTTCTAAAGAGTGAAAATAACCCTGATGATGTCATAAGGGTTATCTGGGCTTGGAATTGAAGACCTTTTAACTAAATTTCAACTAGATTTGTTGGGTCTCTGTAAATAATATTATGAAGAGTACAGTCTAGACCTGCTCTGTAGGAAAAGTGCGAGGAGATAACTTCTGTTATGAACTGGCGCTATATAAATAAATAAGATTACGAATTTAATAAGAATTAAATTCGTAACAGAAAGCCTGCGTTACAGACTGGGAGTGTGGTGTTAACAGACAGGGACAGTCTAATGAAAGATGCTATCAAGTTGCATTATGGGAAGTGTAGGGTCCAGTGTTTCTAAAGCTTGACTCATACCAGGCCCTAAAAGTCAGAACATCTCTGCCGTTGCTGCTTTAATTTTGTCTTGTTTTTTGTAATCTGCATCTTGTGAGTCTCTGAGCTGTATGGATGTGCAATAGTAAGTGGCTCTTTATCACATGAAAAGCAGATTAATGACAAATCATTCATCTCATTGTTTTTTTAATGTCACTTTGTCATCAGGTTATGGCAAAGGGAATATTAATTTGCCAACCCTGTCTCCTCGAAATTATGTATAAATAGTACTAATTTGTTTTCCCAATTATAGCATGATGGGAAACATAATTGCTGTACAAAGCACAGGACTTTGACACCAGAGACTGGAGTCCCACGTGTAATTAGTTAAAGATTGTGGTTTTGGTTAAATGTCAATTAGATAAACACGTTGTGTCATGTGCTTCAAGTCCTTGCAGACTTTTGCTGTATTGTATGTATGTATGTAGGCCATGATGTTTCCCTAACCTTAACCAAGTGATGTGAGTGCCTAAACATAACCATGAAAGTCTATTGATGCTGTAAATGTACGAGTGTTTTTTTTTGGCAGAAAGCAAATGATACACGGTGCCAGCATTTCACTGATACGTTCAGATTTTTTTTAGATTAAAAAAAGATGAAATCTGGCCAATAATCAACATAAATAAAAGAAATGAATAAAGAAATGAAGCCCTGCAAGACAGCACAATACTATTTGAAAACACACTGTTTCTGCTGCTGTAAATCCTGCAGTAATGGGGCCGACTGATCCTTAGGCCCTGCTGCTAGTGAAGCATTGGCTGAAGGAGTTCCTACATAATGCTACAAATAAGGATTAACTACAGAGTGAGCTGCTGCAGTTTGATTACAAATTCAGAAGATCCAGGTGGAACTTCAGGTATCTTGCTATTCTGGCAGATGAATATCAATCCAAATGTGAACTCTGAGGTGTTTTCTTCATGATGAGGTGATTAAAGAAACCCTGTGTTGACTTAGCTGACATGAAAAAGTGATATCAAGGAAAATAACATACTAAAACACATAGTAAATGCTCAAGCTGGATCCATCACTTCATAGGTTTTTGTTTTACACTATGCTTCTGTCATACCAGGAAAAAAAAGGTTGAACACTTAACCGCACTGTTTACATGCTCCCTTTGACTAAATCTGGTGTTGCTTACTGTGCCCTAAGGATTTGGACATATTAGTCCCTTTCTGACAGACAATTCACAGTTTCATGTTAGGAGATTGCAGGTAAACATTTCACAAAAGATCACAAAAGATAATGCACCAGGGTGAGAACACCAAACTACGGAAGCCCTAAAAGGCTTGATCAAAATAGTTTTCTTTACAGTGTTTATGACTTAAGAACAGGTGATTTTCACCCAGGATAATTTTTCTAAGTTCCTTTTTAAAAAAGTATTTCATCGTAACAGACAAAGTCATGTTTTGTCAGGCTCAGTGTTTGTTGTTGTAATACCCATTTCTGCCACAAGAGGCTGAACTGCACCACTAGGCTGAGGTCATACAGTCCCGGATGTGCCCCACTAGAAGCATTCATGCTTTGTTCCAGGTGAGATTAAATTTCTCCATGCACTCTAAACACAAGGTACATACAGTATATTGTGTGTTAGCAAGTTATGCAATATTACTGTTGTGTCTTTCTTTTGGCTAGAAATGTATTTTAATCGCTGCTAATCTGCCGTTAGCGTTAACTGCCGAAAGAACTCCTCAAATACCATCACACACAACAGACTTGTAAGGAATTGTTGATATGTCACATTTCTTAAAGGGAGTTTGGCTGAGATCGCATGGAGCTTTAGTTTAATTCAAACTGCTAATGTGTATATTTTTGTCAGAACATTTTGTCACCACTACAGAAACTAGTTTGTCTGACGTTGACTGCTGTTAGTTATTGGTTTGATTAATGGTTTAAAATGTGTGTACTGATTAGTGACTTCAGTGATATAAAATTATTTTAGAAAATTTTACTGTATATCGACTACTGAGACCCAGCCCTACAGAAGAATAAAAACAGACAAAAGGTAGTAATAATAATCATAATAATAATAATAATTAAATAAACAAAGTAATATTAAAATTAAATTGACATTTTAAAATCTATTTATAGAATGGAATAGTAATAGTTTTGAAATAAAGCTTAAAATGAAATATTGACTGTACAAAGGAAATATGGACAAAGAAATGAAGTGTATGAAATGTATGAAGGTGACAAGAGCAAAAAATAAATGTGACATAAATAATTACATTATGTAACAGTGAAGGTTGAATGCGATGCACAATATCAAGTCCAGTTTGATGATATATATGAACGTGACAAGTGCAGGGATTAAATGAGGGATGTGAAAGGTGAAGTCCAGTTTGATAACCCCTTCTTAAGAAAGGTAATTTCATGATTAAATATCCTCAGCCACATGTTCTCAGAAATGTAAAATGAAATGAACCCAGTGACGGCTGACAGCCCAAAACAGGAGTCGAACGCGCCAAGCCCACCCACAACTGCCTACGCAGGCTACGCCTAGCAGCGTCCACAGCAACCACCATAGCAACGATCTGACGCCTGAGAGAAGGTTCGTAATTACGAACAAAGCTAAGAATTATATACATTCACTGAACGAAGATTATGCACATTTTATAGTCAGACACGCAGATTTGTGCTTCCAGCTGCAGCAGGCAACAGTTTTTAGCTGAAAGAAAAGCTCTGCTGAACCTGTAAACTGTGCTAACTGCCTAGCATCAAACAACAGAGAGACAAAGTTAGTGTCCGGCTGCTGAAGAGCCAGACATTTGTCCTCAGGAGTTGGAAGAGACCAGAACAGACTTACGTTCATCAGGTGGGCACATGACTCCAAAAGAAAGCTAATGTTGCTGCGTGTCTGTTGGACGTTTAAATAGCAATTGTTTGCCAACAAGTTAGCAATAGCAAAAAATAATAATGTAGCTCATATTCAGAGGCGTGGGTGGGCCTCCACCAACCAAAGTGCCACCCATGTGAAAGATGGATGAATTAATAATATGTAAGAATGAAATATTTTTTACTGAGTTCTCAAAGCTGGCCAGTTCTTTGAGGTGCACCAAATCTCCAAACTGATAAACCAGAGTCCACAGCAGAAGACACCTCTCCCCAGCCCCGCTCACAAAACACACAAAAGGATTAAAGTATGTGTGTGAGAATTTAACACTATAATATAATATAGTATCTATAATACCTTTTCTCAATAGGGTTATTTTATATATGATTTAATAGGACAGAACTGAGGGCTTGCCTCATCCAGGCTTATTTTAGACTTTAGATTTCAGCTCGGGGTGCACGGTGGCAGAGCGGCTACAGCTCCTGCCTCCCAATAAGGAGATCGTGGGTTCGTGGGTTCGATTCCCGGACCGGACCAACATCACACAATCTCTCTGGGTGGAGTCTGCATGTCCTCCCCGTGTTACCGTGGGTTCTCTCCGGGTTCTCCGGCTTCCTCCCACCGTCCAAAGACATGCATGTGTAGGTTAATTGATAACTCTAAATTGCCCGTATTGAATGAATGTGTGAGTGAATGGTTGTCTGTCCTTGTCTGTGTCTGTGTTCGCCCTGCGACGAGTTGGCCACTGTCCAGGGTGTGCCCTGCCTAAGGCCCGAAGTCACTGGGATAGGCTCCAGTCACCCGCGACCCCCTAACGGGGACCAAGCGGTAGAAAATGGATGGATGGATGGATGGATTTCAGCTCTCCTTCTGCCATCACAGTATTTCCGGCTATGCTACTGACGCAGCATTAAATCGTGTATATTAAAGCAACAAATAAAGATCACAAGAACACATAGCAATCTTGAGAGAGAGGTGTCATCAAGCAAAAGGACAATCATTTTAGCCCCAACATATTTAAAAAGTTCTGTTTCTTTTACACAACAACATTTGACTAAAATGTTAATCAAGAAAGAATAATTACTACTCCCTCCTGCTCTGTTTCCGTATATTTCTGTACGCTTTCCATCCCTACTTGTTAGTCTGACTGTAGTGCTTTAGAAACTCAGATCCTTACCTTCTTTTGTATTATCTCTCTGGTCTTAAGGGCCAATAGGCTACCAGCAATGTTTGCCAAATAAGATGTCTCTGGATTCAGCTCACGGGAGGTTATTATGAAAATACATTACAAAACATAATTTCTATTGAGCCAGGGGGTCCATTAATTTGAGCTTAAAAGTGAATCCATTTGCAACAGCCGCCACTTCAGCTCTTCCCTGTTTCAATTCACTTGCAGCCATTTGTAATTGCTTTGTGCTGCGAGTGGAATGGCCGAATGCTTATGATTGAATGCACAGTAGGCATTGATCTGAGCGGGAGATATCTGGGCTTTTCGCTGGAGAAATAATAATTCAGTGATGCCAACTGGGATAATTCCCAAAACTAAATGGTCAACAATTTAGATTACAGCTCTCAGCATTGACTTCCTGGTGTAAATCTGTCGAACAACTGGAGGCAGCAAGCTGCTTGATTTTCCTGGAGAGAAAGATTCAGTGTAGTGCCAAATATTTGCTCTGTAACCTCTGTTTAAGCCTGTATTGATATTCTAGGTAGATTTTTCTAGCTTGCTACATTTGCTGCTTCATTGTGGCAGAACTAATCCACAATGAGTACCTTTTATATGTGTTTTGGCTGTTAGAAGAAGAGCTGTTAAGGAACTGTGTTGTTGCATGTTCTCTGTAAGATCAAGTATGCTTCTGCTATCCTCTCTGTTATGGATTGCAGCTTTGAACAAGTCACTGTGGCCATATCAAGGCTAAGGTTTCTTTGTTGAGAACCAAGGCCAGCTAGACTAATTTGAACGGTTGTTCGGAACAAATCGTTATGAGCATAGCGAGATCTGTACTGTCTCCTCACTCTCTGATTTTGTTGCACTTGAGGATACTGAGCATTATTGTCGTCAACTCAAGTAAAACAGAACTTAAAGTGTGGCCTCTCTGTTCAACTGCTGCCTGCTCTGTGTGTGGAGCTCATCATGACTTTCCCCCATTCTGTTCTTTCCAGAGTTGAAGGGAATTGTCTGAGCAGCTTCTTTTGGTGAATTGCAGGTGAGAGGAGTACATTAGGTGTTAGGTTCAGGATCTCACAGACATATTTATTGGCAAAAGCTCTACAAAAGTGGTTCAAATGAAATCCTTACCACACTACAGAGTCATTGGGTGGGTTCACCAGTGACATGCCACCACAGTAATGGTGTCTTTACTTCCACCTTCAACCCTAAAGGCAATAGTATTGTCATCCCAGTATTTGCTGCTCATAAGGTAAATATTAATGAGTATTTGCAATGGTTTTGTAGTAATTGTTTGCTTATTTAATGTGTAATGCAGCTGTCTTCTTAACAGTATTACTCTTAAAATTTTCATGAATTAAAACCAATTTTTGATACTATTTATGGTCTGCATTTTTTCTACAATACCCATTCAATGTCTTAACATTCAGTATCTACCTCATGATATAGCAGTTTCATTCACGCAGGATTCACAGGAAACGATGCGTGTAATCCAGTATAATCGTATCTCATTGATAACGTCCTCACTGTTCTGTAGTCTACTATTGGCGTATCAGAGCTGAATTAAGTTACTGCTAATGCAAAAGGAACATGTCCTACTGCTGCTGCAGTGACAAAGTTAGCACTGACTCCAAGAAAAACAAGACAGCGGTCATTTTCGTAATGTTTTGACAGCGGATCAGTCTGAAATGTTGCAGGGAGTAATGGAAGAGTGAGGAGCGGCCACTGGGAGCTGTTAGATGAAGAGCTGCAGGCGACAGGCTGCACTGTAAACAGATACATACTTCTGAAGTAGCGACTCAAGTGTTGGCTGTGGTATTAAACCGTGCTTGCTGTTACCACGGTAACCAAACAACCAGGACTGAAATCTTAAGGATTCCATCATAATGCAAAATACAGGTGAACATTTGATTATAATCATTTTCATGACTTTGAGGCTGAACTCTTTTGCAACTTTTTTAATGTGTGGGAACATACAGTTTGGGTTAAATTACAGATCAGTTCTAATTAAATACAAAATTATAAATGTTATATTATATGGAGATTTATTAAAAGGGAATCAAAATGATTTAATTCAGATAAACGATGTAGATATTACTCTTCCATCTGAAAATGAATATCAGGTTTGGGTTTGAAAGTGTTCTTTCTGTGTCATAGTGAGACTGGAATGTTCCTTTCTGGCACAGAATGTAAAAAGTGAATGATGAAAATGTGCTGCACATGTACCTGCCTTTCTTTTCACTTCACTTGTAATATTGTATTATTGACATTGAAGAGTAAGACCCATGCAGCTCCATTATGTCATTATTGATTAGAGTATCATTATTGAGTCAGAAACATGTTTGATTGACTCATTTGCTAGTATGACATAAGTGATTGTATAAATGTTATGTGCAGCGTTGGCACCACGCAATGGACTCCCATAAAATGAATTAAGAATCTAAATGTAAAACATTTGCACACATGCTTTATTTATCACGGCTTCCCCAAGTTTCCTTCATTATAAATGGTACAATATTGCTTGGATTTTGATAACCAGTGGGATGGATTATATTGGCATCATAGGACATCAATGATACATCATACACACGTTCTCTTGCAAACTCATAAATAACAAAAACATTTTTCGCCCTTTTTTTCCAAATATGCACATGTGGTTTGTCATATCATCTGTGGCAGATTTCTCCTCTCCATAAACATCAGGCTCTGTGACAGACAAGAAAACCTACTTACTGTTGGATCTTTAAAGATATAGGCCTGCCAAGTCCTCATCACAGATGTGGGAAAATGGCATCATCACATTTTGAATTCTGAAATCGTGTAAGTAGTCTGCACACATGAGATGACTCACTCAGGTGTTGGGCCTGGCAGGAATCCACGCCTCTATATTCCTTTTTATATTCAATGATATGCAGATGGCTGACGATACAGAAAATGTGTTGATGCATTCTTCCACATCTGTAATGTCTGTGATATACAGAACTGGCATTCTGTAGTCTTCTTCTGCCAGTGTCTGCAGCGGATGTGTTCAGCCACAGCACTGCTGTGCACTCACAAGTGTTTTGACAGAGCTCACAGCCTTAATTATGTACTTATGCACATAAGTGGATAAAAAATAGATTTGAAGGTTAAAAAGTTGCTTTAGGTCACAGTTGTCCTGAAATTCTGTTTTATACTACATGATTTTGCCTAATATGTTTTGGAGGAAACGTAATTGCTGCATGGATTATGTTCACTCACAATATTTTTTCAGCCCACAGGCTGCTACATTCTAGTCCTGCATAGTCATTGCATTGACACCGGAGACTAGGGTCCAGACTCTGTCCCACATGTGGTTACACAAAACACTTTGGTTAAATTGAGGTAAAAACTGGTTTGGGTTAAATATAGAACAAATAAACACGTCCTGTCTCATGCTTCAGGTCACCATTGATTTGTCCAATATTCATCCACCATGATACGTTCATAAAAAACGTAATCTGTGTGACATTAAGTTGTTAAGGCCCTGAAAATTTGATTTCAAACATTAAACATTTCTCTAAACATTAAATATTTGCAACTAAAGTTAGATTTGAACTGAAAACAATGCAAACAACCCCCATCACCACATTTGGCCAACAGAGCCCCGCCCACTTCAGACCAGTGAGAAGAACACAGAACAGGCAGAAATCTGTCATGTAAGACCACCATACCTGTTCTTACTTTGGTGTTCATGCAGGAACCCAGCCCTCATAGTAAGAATCTGACTGTCACAACATGTTTTCACGGCCTTTACAAATGCATTTGCTGTTGCAAATTTGCAGCATGTCATTTTTAGGAGATATGGTTGCACAGATACACAATTAAAATACTGTATGTGTGCAAGCTATTATACGGCCAGTGTAGACAGCCTCCCTGGTTAAAATAAAGGCTCATTTCTCACAGGGATGACTAAAAATGCGGCTAAAAACATAACATTATCAGGACAATATCCTATATTTACTCTGTGAAAGAGTGTAGATTAGATACAAAAACTTGTACATCACTAGATTTCTCTGCATACATGTCCTTTTTATACATTGGGAATTTTACTGGATACATGCATTTCAGTTATTTCCAATATACTGTAATTTATAATATATAGTATATATAGTCTCCATTTACATGCCGTCTCGCAGCTTTTAATCATTTTAGTCACTGAGGCCTCTACAAAAGCATAATCTCAGGGCATGTTTGGAGAACTCTCAGCTGTAATTAAATGATAAGGTGTTTATGCAAATATATCTGATTTTCGTTGGCGGCAAGGCAGCAGCCGTTTGAATGAGGAGGTTGCGATAGTACAGATCATTGATTAAATAGAGAGTCTGTTAGTGTCGTCCCACTTGCTTTCTGTCTGTAAAACACTCACTTCCTCACCTTATCAGTTTGGCAGATTAGCTGTGAAAGTAATACTGATGCTGTGAACACCATCAGATATATTTTAATAGGAACGGTGGCAGCTTGGAATTACAGTCAGCCTCTACATGGATGCACGCAAATATGGGACGCGTAGCCAGTTCTTTTGAATAGCTCTCATCAGTCATCAAATGATCTGCTCACTCCAGCAGCAGTAAAAACATCGGAGTGTTCAGACAACAGTGCCATGAAATGAAATCTCTGAATGCTCATGTAGTTACAAATGTAGGTCATGTGAATCACCGCATGGTCTTTAGATAATGCAATTTCACAAAATGTTTAGAGTTTAACATAATTGCATATTCATATTGTAAAGTGGCTGTAATAATGTCCCAGGGATCGTAGTTAAAGCTTTAAAGTGCAACGTTTCAAGAAGCTCATAAAACCAGCTATGATGAGGCCTGTCTTGGACAAGTACTGCTTCACGTTAGATGAAGATGTAATTTCATCTGTTTCTGAGAAGCCGGTAGAAATGGTGGTGGTGGTGGTGACAAACTCATGAGGGAAAATGGAGAGGAGACGCTTGCACAACAGGTAGCTGGAGCCTCAAGTCAGTGACACTACTACATCTACCATAACACCTCTGCTACTAATTTCTTTATCTGAGTTTGTAGTTTACTTTGCTGTTTCATTCACGTCACTCAAACAGCTACAATGTCTGTAAACAAAACTCCAGACCTAAGGCAGGTAGTATTACGATATTTTTAGCCATGCTAGTGGGATGGCTCAAGGGAATGGCAATTTTAGATGAATTGCCATGAAGCTTTGTGGTCCGCAGAGGATGAAACCTACTGACTTCGTTGATCCCCTGCTTTTCATCTAGCACCACTATGAGGTCAACATTCTTGGTTTTGTGTGAAATAGCTCAATAACTACTGGATCGATTGCCATGACATTTGGTAGATATATTCAGTGTCCCCAGAGGACGAATCATAATCACTTTGTTGATCCCCTGACGTTTCATCTAGCACCAGCAGGTCAAAGTTTTCACCTGTGTAGCGAAATATGTTGACATCTACAAGATGGACTGACATGTTGAAGGAAGACATTCATGGTCTCCAGACGATTAATTGTAATGACCTCACGATTTTTGCGATGAAAGATAAAATAGGTGCTGCCGTGAAATCCTGTCCGTGAGTGTTCTGGCGTCAGATAAGCCTTCAGCTGCATTAATCTGTTACTCAAACCAGACTTCCTGGATCATATTTCATCGTCTCACAGGTACTTTAAATGACACGCCCCAACCAAAGCAGCGCCCTGTGCTGCTTTAATGCAGAACTGTTCTTGGTCTGAATCCCCGCTTAGCATGCTATCACTCTAAACAAAGATAGTGACCATTGTAATAATTATCTTCTAAATATCACACATTAACATTGTCATAGTGAGCATGTAAGCATGCTGATGTTAGTATTTAGTACAAAGCACCACTCTACTTAAGTAGAGTAGCATCCCAGAGCCGCTAGCATGGCTGTACTCATAGCCTTGTTTTCACATCAGTTGATCTTAGCTAAATGTGCTATTCTAAAGTTGAAACTACACATTCATGCTCTGTATTATTCATAGGAGGTGCAGCGTCACACTAGCCAATGAGTGATTTAAGATCATTCTGACCAATGGAGGAGCAAAAGGATGGATGTTGTAAGGTGCAAAAGAACACGTGCTCCCTTGAGACCTTCGCTGGCTTGTGCATGAGGACTGAAGATAATTTTGGTTAAAATAATTTGTTAAAAAGTTTGTTTGGAACATAATGAATAACACAGATGGTCAGTGGAGGAATGGATTATACCTCAGGAATTGTTAGTTTTAACATTGATTTCTGAACTGAACTGTGAAACTCAGTTTGCAAAAAGCAAAGAATAGAGCCACAAAGTTGGATCACAGCGAGATGTACAGAAAGACAGACAGTTAGTTGACTTTGGGTCAGGCTGATATCGACAACATGCCAAATATAAATCAGGGAATGGGAAGAAGAACAGTGCTTTGTATTGTGTAACTCAGCCTGTGTCAATCGACTCAACGGTTGGTTTTAGTTTTTATTTAAAAAGACCCATGATTTCCTACTTCTGTTATCAGTAGTGTACATTGACTCAGCAGCACTGGTTAAAGTTGCTGGCTAAGGCTGCACAAATCAGTACTGACTATGTGTGATGTGAAAGGTGTCTTGACAAACCTACAGAGAATTATATTATACCTCTGCAGTTCCCCTCAGCTCTATGGAGCCTTTTACTGTCTTTCAGCTCATTGTTTTGCTTTTACGCCCCACAACTTATACAAGTATTATTCGTTCATTTACACATATATCAAATTTTGATGTCACTTCTCTGTGTTTATTCAATGTAAATTTCATAAAATATAGTTCCTGAGCCTCCGAATTCCTACGGGTTGCACTGCTAGGCAACATCTAAACAGGAAGGGGTTCACAGGGCTGGGCCAGGAGAATATCGCTGCATTCTGCAACACAATATTATTAAAATCTTTCCAGTGGAGATAATATTATGATGCTCTCTGTCTCTCTCCACTCACACATACACACACACAGGCTGCCTATCTGTCTGTTACGAACAAACAAACATATTGTGCTCTCGCTGTCTCACTCCTACCTGAGACTTCTCCCCATCTTTTTATTTTCTGCACAGTTTTAGTCCCCTCTGGTCGTCTCTCCTTTCCCCAGCAACTGTCCCTTTATTATTTAAGTCCTCCTTTATTTATCCTTTTCTGTTGTTGTTGTTCGTGGTGGTTACACGAATAACCCTAGCTTTAAGCTCTTCTCTATGGTTTAATACTGGCGCATTCATTTAGGGCTGCAAACAACCACCTGTGTCATAGGTGTGCGGTTATACTGTCCGGTTACTAAGAGTTAATCCACACCTTCCAGCCAATCAGAATATAGAATGTTCAGTAGCCGTGGTATAAAGGGTGATAATATGTGAATGTTGCGATCCCAGCTTCTGCCCCTGCCCCTAAGTGGCCAAAAAATCAATTATTGCTGCTTTAAGCCTTGAAAACATATAGAACCTCACAATACACCATGTTAGCCATTTTTATACATTTTGACAGTTTTCTTTTATCTGATTTGATTTTGGTTCAATCATCTTAGATTATTTTGAAATAAAATAAAGAGATGCGATGTACCCATTTTTAGTGGTCTGGTTTTTTATACGTTATCTGGTGTGAGTGTCAATCCCTGCTCATCGACAGGGCTATTATTATAATATATTTACTACGGGGCAACACATCATTACATTGAAAATGTTGCCAAACTGTGAGGAATAAGGAATATGCAACAAATGTGACATATATAATGTTGACAATAGAGCCCAAATATTTGGGACCTACTTTTTGATGGTGCTAGATATGCAAGTTTTGTAGTATTTTTGGATCAGTGAATAATACATTATTCTAGGAAGCAACATGAGAAACATCTTCCCCAGTGCGTCTTCTGTCCCCTGTCTGAATCTGAGGACCTGTGATGAAATGTAGTTTGAAATATATTCAAAATTAATGCAATAAAATGAAAAGAATCGAAGGCGATTTCATGATGCAATACATTTCAGTGAGCATGAATCTAATTCATTCAACAAAGGCATGTACATAGCAGCTTCACAGTCAGGATATTTCCTGGCTTTCATTAAGACTTTTATTTAATTTTGTTGATGTTTGACGCTCTTACTAGCTACCCTCCTTGTCCATTTTGTGAGTGTGTGTGTGTGTGTGTGTGTGCGTGTGTGTGTGTGTGTGTGTGTGTGTGTGTGGGGGGATGGCCAGGCAGGAGCAAAAGGAATGGCTGAGGAAAGAACTGGTCTGGGCAACATAACATCAGCTCAGTGCTGGCTTGCCTGGGGAAAAAGAGGAAGGAGACAGACAAGTCGAGCGGTCGAGTCAAAGAGGCAGAGTGATTCCAGGGCCAGAGCTATGCATCAGCTTGTTTTTAGATAAGTAACGTTTGTGAGGAGGTTGAGGATAACAGGGACAGTGGGGATACAACTGGGTTAAACACTGTGATTCCAATTTAGTTTGAGTTGATTTCCCACGCTGACAGCCATGTCTTTTTGGTCATACGAGTTACATAAGATGTCAGCAACAGGGAACTATTTGACTCATCGAATAAAAGGGGAAATTGACAGATGCTAACACCCTCACTTGGTACCATTTCAAGATGCGCACAGCACATTAAAAGCCTGCATGTACAGAAGAACATTCCTACGACTGGTCAGGCAGAGAGATTGGAACGCTATGAGTGGTGCCCCTGAGGTGATTCAAGACATATGTAATGGTAAGCATTCATTCTGAAGATCCTACTGGGCTGTAATGAAAAGGGCATTGCATCCTTTTTGGATGCAGGAAACACCTGGGCGCTAACACCGCTCTATCAATGTGGGGAGGAAATGGATGAGCATCCAAACCTTGTGTGTAAAGCAATGAATTCCTGCAGCTGCAGCATCTGGTTTCACTGTAAGTCTTGCTTATCAACCCATGTAGTCATTTTGAAACTAGAAAGCTGCTTTCGGTTCTGCTTACTTGTTGAAACAAACTCTTGACTTAAACCTGCAATAACAGATTTGTTTGGCCACTGACATGACTTTTTAAGCTGATATGCAAGCTTCTATTTACACATCATATACTGTATGGAGTAACATTAGCATTCATTGATACACCTGGTGTGTACTGTTTGCCATCTCTACAGATGGACGCATGATAGAATGTGTAATGGACAACTCAAGAGATTTCAAAGAATATTTCTGCATTATTAGACTGCTGCCTGTTCTGACAAACTCTCTCCCCATCTCAGTTTACTGGTTTTTATTGTAAATGCACACACACACTTTTTGTTACAATAATGAAAAAAAAATCACATTTCCCCACTTGACCTGCTGCTGCAAAGTAATACCTGATCTCTTCCCAGCACAATAATGGCCCTAATGGAAAACTAAACACAAACTCCGCTGAGCAGACCTGCAACTCAAGAGCAACTTGCATGAATATTCAAAGTCCTCCATAAACCTCTGCGAGGGAGATAAAGAGAGGGGAGAGGGAAATTGGGAGCCATTCCTCATTCAGCATGCTGTGTAGCATGTTAAGTGATAAAGGTGGCGAGCCTGGTGTATTTTACATCCTTCACTGGTCTCTTCAACCTCTTCTTATTGATAAGTCATGCTAATAGCTGTAATTTAGGGAGATCTGCTTTAAACACTGTCAGGAGGGTATGTACTGTGAATCGTCTGGCTCCCAGTGCCTTGTTACACAGCACAGACACTGACAATTCAAAGTATTCTCTATTAATGGCCGGGATTGGGGATATTTTTTAGATACTAATACAGGATGTCACTCAGCCACTCCAAAAAATATTTTAAAAATCTGGGCCCTTTCCCAATAATGATTGATCTTAGAAGTTAAGAGCAAATTTCTACAAAGCAGAGCTTGAGAGCGAGTGCACATGCACACCGTTAAGAGCTTCTTCATGCTGACTCTCCGGGATGCTGGAAATAATGCTGAAACATTTAACTTTGCATGTATGACTTACACCACTGTTTAGTGCTCCAACTTCCTGCCGACTGAGTAGAATAGCAAACATCACACAGGAAGTGACATCACCAAACAGGGTCAAAGGTCACATAATAAGTGAAAAAGGCTATATAAGTATATAAAATAAATAAATAATACAATTTTACTTCATGCATTACATTAAAAAAAGCACCAAACTGCCCATAGAAGTTCTCAAACCACACCTCCACCTCTGCTTCCCATCATAAAGTAACTACATTGCTTCCCTCCTGTGTAATCATGCTCCTACAACAAAGATCAGATCGCACAATATTCCTCAGCAGATGCAGTTGTCTGTGGTCGTGGACGTGGAATTGTAAGCTCAAATTTCCAGGCAGGGAGAACACAAAGAAAGGAAGTAAAATGGTCCTTAAGTACAGTACTTTAATGAATGTGCTCAGTTGCTTTCACCACTACTCATGTTAAATCTAGATCTACAAAGTATCTAGAAACACAGAGACCTCAGCCAGCTGGAGTTCGACGCCTGAAACTCTGCTGTGAGGCTACAGAGCGAACCACTGAGCCACCCTCGGTACAGTCTATAGATCAAAAACAAGTGCTAAATCCATTTGATCTGAGTGAATTACCTCTCTGTCTGTGCCTAATAATAACTGTAACGTCAGCCAAAGAGAATCTGCCAGTTCACTCTCATTTGCTCCCATTGTGCCGCAGAGCCAAAGCCCGCCAGCTCCAATCCAATTAGCAACAGTCGCATCTCTCCCTCACTACCACTTTATATGCTTTCTCAACTTTTTGTGGGATTAGAGGGATGGACTGTGTAATGAGGGAGACCAAACTGTGAGCGGTCTAACAGTGAAGCTGCAGTAGATCCAACACCTGTCCTGATGTGAACCAGCGTCACACAGCATAGCCAAATGTCCAGCTGAAAATGAGATATCAGTGAAAACGTTGTTGCTGTAGTTTGTACTGATTTTACTGACACTTTGAAAGAAGCAAGTCCCAATACCAAACCCTACAATTATAGCAGCCGTAGTTCTTTATTGTAGTCATAAATTGTGAGAACATGAAAGGAATTACACTGAGCTATGACCAACATGAAACAAGTTTCTTTTTCGCTATTTTTGTTTTACCAAAGTGTTTCATTTGAATGCATAATGATCCTGAAACGCGAGCAGAATCCACAGAGGGCAGCAGATGCCCTCTCTTGTTCTTCTCTTCCTTGATGCTTGATGTCTGCGTCAGTGAACCAGACTCTCTCAGATCACCAAAGTCTATAACTTTGCCCTAACTGTGAACACAACCCTCCTGAGTGTTGCCTTGAAGAGGAAACACACAGCAGCTTAGACTTTGGCTCCTATTTTTCAAAGTGTTTCATTTCAAAGTGAACACTGTAGCGTCTATTTAAAAATATTAAAATAGCTTTAACAGGCATTGTCCTATTCTGTAAATTAAACAAGAACCACCTACAGAACCTTATCAGCTGACAATCCCAGAGGCTCCAGTAGTGGACACACTGCTAAAATGTGGGAAGTGATCTTTTTAATCTATTTTATTTTATTTGGAAGCTTTGTGGTCCGCAGAGGATGAAACCTACTGACTTCGTTGATCCCCTGCTTTTCATCTAGCACCACTATGAGGTCAACATTCTTGGTTTTGTGTGAAATATCTCAATAACTACTGGATCGATTGCCATGACATTTGGTAGAAATATTCAGTGTCCCCAGAGGACGAATCATAATCACTTTGTTGATCCCTTGACGTTTCATCTAGCACCAGCAGGTCAAAGGTTTGTGGTTGTGGGCCACCTGCTGCCCCCGTGTTCCTGCTCGACAACTGCTACTACAGTTGTTGTTATTGGCTCTGTTACTTATACTGACATTATTATTCCTATAGCTGTCATTCCTATTATTATTAATTTATTAATATTAACACTACAATTACTATTCTACTATTTAAAATAATAATAATTCTAGGTGGTCTTTGCATTGTGCCTCCCTCCCTGTTTGCATGTTTGTCACACTTAAATGTTTCAGATCAACAAACTAATTTAAATATTAGTCAGAGATAACACAAGTAAACACAAAATGCAGTTTTTAAATGAAGGTTGTTATTATTAAGGGGAAACAAAATCCAAACCTACATGGCCCTGTGTGAAAAAGTGATTGCCCCCTAAACCTAATAACTGGTTGGGCCAGTGATTAAAAACAATGTGAAATAACTATGTCCTATGTATTTTTCTGTGTGGATATAGCTGTGGTTCTGCTCTGCATTTAATTGAATGTATGTATTCTTTCACAGTTAGTAGTAGGGCGATGTTGTTTTCACATGATTCATGTTTGGTTTTTGTTTTGACCCTTAAAGATGAATAATGTATGATTTACTTTACATGGTATGCATAGAGCAAAACAGAACTAAAATAAGGATTACATGTATTTTCAACATTTGTAGGTTGCTGGGCCCTGTGCTGTTGTGTGTCCAAGTCCTGTGGGCTGGGAGAGGGTGAGTGAGGTGTGTGTGTGTGTGTGTGTATGTGTGTGTGTGTGTGTGTGTATGCGTGTGTAGGTAAGGGCTCTTCGCAAATGAATGCTTAGGGCCAGTGGTCATGATAATCTGCCCATGCCTTGCTCCTCCTCTAACAAACACAACCCATATCAATGTAAGGACCTTAGGACTGTCACATCAGACCCAGCCTATCCTGTCTGTTAGCTGGTTTCTGTATACAATGTGTGTTTTGTGTCCTCTCTGTCTATCACAGTTACATGACATATTATGTTTTTAAAAAGTGTGACAGTAATTTGCTACTTTGTTCTGTCATGAAACAGAAGTTCTGTATGGATGACGCGGGTGCTGGACTACAGAGCATCTTGAAGCAGACTGACAGGCTTAAGGAATCTTTCAGGAACAAAATCCAGCCTGGCTGCTGGGCCTCACTGTTGTCTGGAACATTTTCTTGGCTGTAAAAGTAACAAGTTCAGCTGTATATGCATCTTCCACATTTTTAAACTGTTAAAGACCAAATAAACAAATGAACTTGCACTGCTCTCTGTGGGTTGACCTCAGCAGTAACATATAGGCGTTGACACACTGACCTATACTACTCATGGGCCCAGGCCCAACAGAGACTTGCACGGGATGTTGGTGTAGCTCTCTGTCCCACCTGTAACCACTGGTAACCACCACCAAAAGCAAATGTTAAAATATTCACTTCTACTGCAGAAATGTCTTGCCGTGATTTGTGTGTTTCTTGTAGGAACATATAGTGACATGAGAGCAGCCACCATTAGCTCTTGAACTAATAAGTAACATGTCAGTGATGGGAAACATTAACATGGATTTGAACGTTACTGTTCAAACGGCACTGTTATCACTGAAAAAACTACAGATCACTTTTTGTTCCAGACCAAGAAATTGACATCTATATGCTTCCTACAGCAGATGCTATGACCACAGATCTTTGTGGATCAAACATGAACAAACAAGTGTCAAAATCAATGCCAGTACAATGGAAAAGCAAAAGCTGGTCCAACAATGCAGTGGGAAAGACGTTCATCTGAGAGTTTATTCACTGACACTGTGCAGAAAAATGATTCACTATTCACTGTCCACCACTTTGCTTCTCTAGTATTAATTCTTAAATATGATACAGTGGCTAGACTTAGCTATCGAGCAACGCTTCTAAGAACCAATTCCAAATGTATGAATAATTAAGGAATGTACTTCATCTAGTTCAGCTCCTGATAGAGTGATAAGCTATAAAAAGTGAACTTGGCTATCATCATCCTTTACATGAGTGTGTGTACACATCAAGCGTATTACAAGGTTAGGGGTCATTTTTTTTAAATAAATATAGAAATACCATTTACAGCATTAACACTATTTTTTTTACTTTGAAGAATTCTGGCACATCTGTCAGAGGACTTAACTGTTAACTGTGGTAAACTGTGTATTCTTGCACTGCAAAAAAACCCAGCTTTTGTGTGTAGGGAGATATAAAATGTGTGTAAACCTACGTATGGATACAAATCCAGGGATTTTTTCAGTAAAAATCAGTCAATACAAAAAAATATGCACCTTATCCATGCTGCATGCTGGTAATGTTAGTCCTTAAGCCTACATTATTTTGTAAGTGGTACATGTAGCATTTTATGTTACTTAAAATCAACATTTTTCTCATAAAGAGAACTCAGCTACCTCCACTCCTTGGAACATTTTTGCAAAGCAATAACAGTACCTGTTCTCTAAAGTAATTTATTTTGCCCATCATAGAAATCCATTACATTGTCTACCAAATATTACCAACGTATTTGGTAAAGATTTAGTTAATCTGAAACTTATCCATGCCACCTTTAACTTTAACTTTGAGTAAGGGGAAAAAAGAAACTTTTCAGCTAATGAATGATCGACTCTGACTCTCACTAGTGATGAAATTTTCATTGCTTATATCCTCATCCATCTTGAACCCCAACATGCACTGACCAAGTGTCACTGAGGAACTAGTCCGGGAGCATTCCTGTAAGGTTGGAGAGACCTGCAGCAACCCCAGAGCCTGCAGCCACAGCTGGAGAGCCCTGCAGTCACTTTGGCAACAAGTTTGACTGCACTGAATGATCCAGGAAGAGGCGAAGGTTATAGTTACACTGTGCATTCAATGTGCATTACTATGCTTTTTACTGAGATAGCATTAAAGCAGTGACGGAGCCTCTACTCCAGGCCTGATGGATGTCTTTATCTGTTATATTGTTATTATACATACAGTGAACAAAGGTTAATGCTTATGTCAAAGCTTTTCTGTTCCCCACATTACAACCATAAAACAGCATATACAGACAGGTATATATGAAAATGTACATTAAGCACCACATAATGTGTGTCGTTGGAAGAACCAGCCATCATTGATGTACATGTACAATTTTTCGGCATGCAGCCTTCAGTTACTGCTTGTGGTTTAAAAAGTCTTTTTTTCTCTCTGTGTGTTGTTTTATAGCAAAGCAGCTAGCCATCTAACCTGAAACAAAACAGCGTGATATTTTGAAATTTCACATAAAAATCAGTGACAGCTCATGTTCTTGCTTTACTTTTCAACTTCAAATGTCTGCACATTCAACTAAGCATCCGGAGAATGACAGTGTAGTCTTTTGAGAGCGTTTATATCATTAAATATTGATAAAATAATAAAATCGTACCTCAGACTGAGAAACGCGCATGACAGCACTTTAGTATAGTAGAGTCCAGCCACACTCACTCACATGGGGATTGAGCTGAGTCAGGCTGCTCTCAGCCACCCAGTAATCCCTTCTGTTTTGTTCAAATCAAGGCTGAACGTGGTGCTGTCATCCCTGTGCTAAGGAGTGGGCGAGGTGGTCACAACATGACAGAGAAAGAGGGGGGGTTCCCCATGACAGTCATTTCCTGCAGGGAAGACACCTACACCACATCCATCATTGCCTGCATAGCTTAGAATTTTTCCGTGACGTGTATGGATTCAGGTACACAGAAGAAGGTGTGGCGTCATTTGATTCTGGCCAGATAGCTTTGTCGTCACCCCCCTTCTCCCTCTCCCCATGTTTACTGTCTGCATCTTCACTGTAAAACTGTAAAATACAGGAAAAATGTCAAAACAATTATCTTAAAAAGAGAAAGTGGTGAAGTAAGGAAACTTATTGTGCAGTATTATAGAGTTTATGAAAGATGCCGATATGCAGTATCTGTAATGAAGGCTTTTTCGGAAACTAGTAAGTATTGTTGATCTGCCAGCTCCTCCAGAGGAGGAGCAATGTGTACAATAGGGAAAAACTGTGCTTGCACTGGATCTGGGACCCTGACTACATAGTCCTTGTCCCCTAGCCGAGACTCTAGAACAGCAGAGAGCAAGGCCACAAAGAGTCTTAAAAGTAATCAATAAGATCCTAAAATAAATAAGACATACTGGGAGCCAATGTAAGCAGGCTAAAACATTGTGATGTGGCCACCGGTCTTGGTTCTGGCAGCTGAGTTCTGTACTCTCTGTCATCAGTCAATAGATTTATTGTAAAGAGGCTGTTGCAATAATCAAGACAAGAGGAGACAAAAGCATGTAACATGGTGTCTGTCTTTAAAAGATAAAATAGACTTTAAATATTTCTAACATGATAAAAATGCGATTGAACAAGCTTCATGGTATGCTATCAAACAAAACCCCAAGGTTTCTTGAAACAAGATTGAAATGGTCTAACGATGGTCTATGCCATCAGTAGATTCAGTATTCAGGAGTATTTGTCTAGTGATATGCTGAGACCAAATAACAAGGATTTGTTGAAGGACATTATTAGACACCCATGTTTTTGACATTACACAGACAGTCCTGTAGAGAACTCACCATTCCAGGATCGGTAGGCCCAACAGGTTGTGCGTAACAGTGAAAAATGATGCCATGTCGACACATGATGTGCCCTAGGGGAAGCTTGTATGTAGCACTTCAGGCACACCGTACTTTATGTGAGAACATGAAAAGACGTAGTTGTCAATAAAGACACAGGACCTCATATTTGTTTTGAGTTACAAACACTCATCCATTTCTTGAAACGGCTGTAGAAAATTTCCACATTGAGAGAGGACAATGGCTCCAATGACAATGGAAACCACTTTACCACACTTGAGTATTATTACTGTCACTCACCATTATGGTACTGGTCATCTAACAGCATGGAAAATGTTTGCTTATGAGACTCCCTGTACTCCACATCTGTATTTTATCATAAGTCCAGTAATTAATTTTCTGAATTTAAATAGATGGCCTGCAAAACAGTCACCATATTACTTGATCTTAATGTATATGACTCTATAATGAAGTTTGCCACACTATTGGCTGGGCCTATGGATGGTGTGTCAGTTGGACTTTTCTGAGTAATCCTAAAAAGTACTGCTGCTACTAAAATTTCAGTGTAAAATCGTGATCCCCTGAGGATGATTCCTAAATGTTTCCTTACCTTTCCTAGGCGCCTCCAACAGGCCAACAGTCCAAACATTGAAGCCTTTAGGGGCAAATAGGGCTTTAGACTTTTTAGCCTTGTTATTATGCATTTCATTTGTCACTAGAATACTTTTTTTTGGTTCAGGCCTTTTGAAAAAGACAGCATGATTTCTGTGAGGCTATATGATTAAATATGTAATAAATAACAGAAGTGAGGAAAGAGAGGAAAAGAATAAAGTCTCAGAGGACAGGTTTCAAGTTAAGCTGCCAGTGGAAGAAGGCCCTGTCGAATGTGTCTGTCAAGGTGAGATGTAACATATTGTCAGGTGGGTGAGCTAAGGACACACTACAGGCTTTTTGGAGCCTTTTCTACTAGCACCTGTTAAGAGAGAGTGAGACGTTATTTTAATTGAATACATTCAGACAAAGGAAGTATGGAGTATATGTATAGTGGTTTTATATAGAACCACAATGACTCAAAACCATAAAATCTTTAAAAAAAAATCAAGTGTGTGGTTTGTTAGCAATGTCCTTTTTTGTCTGGTGTCTGTATAAATACAAAGTAGTATCATAGAGCTCTGGGTGCCCACAGATGGCTACAATAACAACAGTGGAAGTCAGCACCTCCATGGCAGATAGGTTGAGAAGTGAGAGTGAAGTTAAATCCACTTTTTAATCCGAAAAGTAAAAAAGAAAAAACCTCCCCCCAGTAAACGGTTCTGGATCAGAGCAGAATCTCGTGTGACTCTGGGTGTTGATTCCTCCAGAAGCTCCAGCTCTTCCCCCGGCTCTGTCCTCCAGAGCTCCCCGGCACTCAGCAGCTGTCTGTCGGCGAGCAGCAGCGAAACGCAAGTTTTTTTCAGCTTGCATGAATGCGTGAATTTCGCGTATTTGCCCAATTGGCGAAATGCAAGTTTTGTAAGTTTTGCATTGCCTTTGTGTGTAATCGCGCTGTGTGAAAAATTTTCTTTGCTTTCTCTGTGAACACACCTTAAAAATATTAGTTTAAAACATTCAAAAATTAACAAAAATTTTCACCAGAATGTGAAGGAATAGAAACAGTTTTGACATTATGTCAAAGACGTCAATGTATTGTGTAGCAGAGATATCTACTAAAGTTAGCATTCTAACCAGCTAGCCCGGCCCCTCCTGTCTCATAATACCACTTCAAGAGTACTTCAAGAGGCGATAGTCCGATAGTATAGCTCAGGTAGTTCCAGCTGGGAGATGTATGTGAGCAGAGAGTTCGCTACATTACACAAGCTCTCTTACCTTTTTTAGTCTAATAAATAAATAAAATAAAATCACAACATTTCAAGAAAGGTATTATTCTTACACCTGTTTTCCTTATCAAACTGAAAAATACAACCATACACCTTCTGAATTCACATTTCTCTCTTTCACCAAACTAAGACTAGCTTAACTGCCTTGTTAGGGTGATTGTGGCTTAGTGATAGAGTGGGTTATCCACCACTCGGAGTGGTGGAGTGTGTGTGTATGAATGCTTAATTACTTTGATGTGCAGTTCTGCCATCCAATGTGATATGTAGTTGCAGCGCTTTGAGTAGTTAGAAAGGCGCTATATAAGTACAGTCCATTTACTTTTTAACTCATAAAACACACAAACTCAACAGCAACCAAATAAAACTCACCATAACCGTCTTGGTTAGTCTTTCCACTGTTCCAACAATCACCAACTCTGGTTTGGTGAGTGAGATGTGAAAAATATTCTGTCTCTACACGCTGCCGCTGCCTCTCTGATGCCCGACCATCCTCTCGCTCCTCTTGGCTTGACACCTCTCATGTCCCTGCCTGAACCCGCCGTGTCTCTGTCATCCCTAAGTCAGATTCCTGGTCGTAGCCGCTGTAAATCACCTCTGTACTGTATTTCCTGTTGCCAAACTGGCCTCTGTCAGTCTCGGAGGCTGTGGTCGGTCCCGGTCTGGCTATGTTCACTGGGAGGCTGCTAAGCCCGGTTACGTTGCCCGCTTGCTCAGCTCAAGTTCTGGTGCCCATTCTGGGGAATGCTGGCTATGTATACTGTGAAAGATGTCATCCCTGGTGATGAACCCAGAGAGAATTATCAAATGACTCCACTACTTTATCCATAAATATGCATCATATTTTCTAAACTGATCATATGTTTTGTATATAAAATGTTACTCTGCAATATAACAATTAACTAAATCTGTCAGATAAATGTAGTGAAGTAAAAAGTGCGATATTTGCCTATGAAGCATGTAGCATGTACGTTAGTTGAGTAAATGTGCTTAGTTACGTTTCACCACTGCTCATTAATCACGTTTTTAGATGCAGCAGGCATGCATGGATTTGTTGGATAGATTCAGACCCGAACTGGCCATCAGGAGCACCAGGAGAATTCCTGGCAAGCTGATCGGCCTGGAGTCTCAATGTAATTGTAATGGCAAGAACAAATGGACTTTCTGATATAATAACAGACAGATGCTATACATAATTGTTTGACGTCAATACTTGATCTGTGTATGATTGTTTGGACTGCGTGATAAGAACAGTACACTGATAATGATGACATGGAACTACAAATCATCCTAGTTACTGTTATGTCCAGACTTCAGGGACACTCTTCTCCCTGGGTTGAGGAGTCTAACCCTGAAGACTGGATAAATAACTGATGCTCTTTTTCCTCTGTACTCATTCTGAGCAGATTATACTGATGTATGTTTTTGCTGCTGTGAATCCGTCTGCAGAGACTTGAAGTAAACCTACAGAAAGACAAGTGATTGCCTTGAGTGTTTCTTTATTCCAAAGAAATTGCCACTACAATTTGGCGTTGTCAGCATTTTCACTCGTGTGAGAGGACTTGGGCGCTCGGAGCGGCAGGTTAAGACCGTGCACGGCTAGAGTCTGAGACTCTTTACCTCAACCTCACAAGGAAGGGTGGAGACGAGGGGGCCTGCTGCCCTGAGTGTCCAAGGCTTGCATACTGCTGTGATCCAGTAAACCTAGTGGCTGTGGCAGGACTCTCTTTCTGGTGAGTTTATTCAAGGGGGCCCGGAGTATACCGATTCTCGCTACCGTGAGGGGTGTGAGTGACAAACGTGTCAGCAGGTGTTTCCAATTCTTTTCTACACACTCTTTCCTCACTCATTAGGTTCCCTCTTGGGTTATTTAAAGATTCATAGTTTGGAACTCATGTTTAAAAAGGGGGGAGTGAATGTGTGAAGAAAAAAACTAACAAAACAAAAATAAAATAATATAAAATAAATAATTAAAAAACTGAGTAAGTAAAATGTGTGAATGCCAAACAGATGATCTGAGAAGGCAATAAAACAGCCTGCTCTTAGAGGCATTAAAGGGTAAAGATATTCTTTTTCTTGTGGATTCTGATGCGACTGATTCTGTCATCAGAGAGTCAGAGTTTGAAGTCCTTCCAAAAATCAGCAGCAGATTTGTGAGGACAGTAGGAGTTTCAGGAATACCCCTGGTGGAAAGGTATACCACCCTATTGTCATGCAGTGAAGAAATTGAGAAACACTTTAAACATTAATTCTTGTTATCTAAACGATGCCGATCAATATTATCAGAAGAGATATCATGATAAGATTAGGAATTATCCTGATTTCCACTCCCAAAGGCATCATTGTAGCCAGAATTTCTGACACTGCATCACAATAGACTATGCACAATGTACTCTTATCAATGGAAGCTGCCTCACACAGCTGCTGGCTCTATAAATTACATTCTGATCACCGAGGTCAAAGCTCTCTTTCCAGACAACTATACACAAATAGACATCAAGGAGCCACAAGAGTTACACTGCACATTACATGTACATCTTGGGGGTTGATAAACATTTTGAGGACACATTGTTCAGGCAAGACAAAGAGAGAAACACACTAAAGCTGACCTGGTTGTACTGTCTTAGTAGCTTTCAATGATCCACTTTGTAAAGCTTTGTTTCAGGTCCCTAACACATATCCTCATGTCCCCCTGGTCAAAGCAAAGCAGGATACATGGGAATGCTTGGGCCCTTGGACCAGACTTTGTGAGGAAGCTGCTGGTTGGGTAAAGACATCAGACTCAGGTGTGGATTTTCACAACCAACTTCAAGTATGCCGGAAAAGATTTTCAGCTATAGCAACAGGGGTAAGAAGCACTGAGCTCATTCCAGATTTTTTAATGGCCAGTTTGGTAACATCAGATGATGAAATAAGTCATGACAAAAACATTTTTGTGAAAGACGTCTCAGAAATTCCTGAGTTAAATCAGGTGCCCCCAACTCTTGGTCTCCCTGACAGTAACAGACCTTTCACACAGACTGTTGACGAGAGGGGTGTGTTCATGACTTCTGTACTACTACAAGAACATGGGGAGAGGCTGAGACCAGTGGGCTATTTTTCCAGCAAGCTTGACTCTGTAACAGCTGGGCTGCCAAATTGTCTGAAGGCTGTGGCGGCTGCAGAGAAAGCTGTTATAGCCTCACGTGACATTGTGGGTTATGCTGATCTGACACTGTTGGTTCCACATGCTGTCTCAATGATATTGCTTGAACAGAAAACATCACATCTCTCAACAACCAGCTGGTTAAGATACAACACCATATTGCTTGAAATGCCTAATATCACTGCTAAGAGATGTACAGTACTTAGCCCAACAATTCTCCTCCCTACAGTGGCAGACGGTGAACCTCACGATTGTGTGGCAGTGATAACAGAGACTTGCTCCCCAAGACCAGATCTGCAGGAAACACCATTGATCAATCCAGAGCTGGATTGAGCGTGTTGACGGTTCAGCATCACGAGATCCAGCAACTGGTAAAAATCTTCCAGGGTTTTCAGTAACAACATTGCATGAAACAAGTTTGGCTGAACCACTCCCATCAAACTACTCAGCACATGCAGCAGAGGTAGTCGCACTGACAGATGCATGTAAATGTGCAAAAGCTGCTGCCAAACAAACGCTGACCACTCAATGTGTTAACTAATGAACCTCCTACCACCTACAGCTGATCTGCAGGAACTGCAGACAAGAGCAACGGCAGAGGACAAAGCAGTGTGGCGAAAGGGAGGCTGCACTATCACAAAGTGTGGTATGGACCAAAAATGCATTGTTTGCGCCACCAATAATGTGGGGAGAAGTATTCAAATCCCGTAGGCAGCCCATGTGCCTCCTGAGAGACCCTTTGAACATCTGCAGATGGATTTCATTGAGCTGACACCCAGTAAGGGAAAGAAATATTGTTTGGTCATTGTTGACATGTTCTCTAAATGGGTAGAGGCCATCCCCACAGCCAAACAGGATTCAGCAGCGGTAGCAAAGAGTCTTATACGAGATATCGTCCCACGCGGGTATTCCAGATAAGATCTCCAGTGATAACGGTACACCTTTCATGAGCGCAGCATTGAAGAGTGTAGGGAGTATCTTGGTATTGATTTAAAACATCATTGTGCTTATCACCCAGCCAGCGCAGGAGCCGTGGAGAGGGAGAACAGTTCTCTGAAAAACAAGCTTGCTAAGTGGTGTGATGAGATAGGGTTGCCCTGGACAAAAGCACTGCCCATTGTTCTGATGTACATGAGGTCCAGAAAAAGAAGCAGGGGGGGTCTCAGCCCTTTTGAAATCCTATTTGGCAGACCGTTTAACACTGGTATTGGGCCAGTGAAAAGACAACTTCCTGACACCAGCCAATGTGAGGATGAGATTGCGCAAACTTATCATCTGTGCTTTCTGATATTCACAAACAGGTGAAGGAAGCCATTCCAAGGGCTGCAGAGAGGAAACTGCATGACTTGGAGCCTGGTGAAGGATTTCAGACGAAAGAACTGGCGGGCTGGTCCCTACCAGATATTGCTCACCACTGAAACAGCTGTAAAGGTGGCAGAGAGAGCTACGTGGATCCACGCCACCCACTGTAAACAAGTATCCGAGGCAGGTCCAGCAGCCAATCACCAGACAAGTGAGATTGAGATCAGTGAGTGAACCGAACCTTCCTCCCCTTGTGCATTCAGGGGGTATTGCTCCTAGTTATTGTGTCCTTCCTCCTTTTGACCTGCTGTGTAATTCCCTGCTTCAGATCTATGTCAGTATATGAATATGCCAATAGAAACATCCAGCTCTGTTGAATGGATTCCACCGTTTGACAAATACAATTGCATGTAACCACACTGGATTTTGAAGTATGATGCGAATTTAGAATAAAATGCAATTACAACTACCTTAGTAGCTCCAGTTATTCAGAGCTACCAGAGCTTCATGATGATCAACACAAGTCCAGTCAGAGCTCTGAGGAAATGCAGGTGCAAAACAAACACAAAGTGCACAAAAAGTCCTTAATTATGGAAGCGCAACTGACTAACTCTTGAAACTGAAGACACTTTTTTAAAACTAAAAGTTATGCTAGTGTCATAAACAGTAAACAGAAAAATATTAAGGTAATTGCCCAATTAATACATATGACTTACATAATTGCACAACAGGGACAGTGTGTGCAGTACTTTGTTTAGAGAATATTGATTTTGCGTTATATGTGCTGAGAGACAAAATAAATTGGTTTAGTCCATAAAAGCCTTTTTTAAACCAATTGAATGCTACCTGCCCAGCTAGTTAGCAACTACCTGGTGAACATGGTGGAGCAATAGTCCTAATGATGGAGGCTATGTGGACCACTGAGGAACAAGACCGTTTTGGATTCTTCTTTTAACAGTGCATATTTTCAAAAATGTATCCTACAATAACCATATAATCAATACCATTAATGTTTCTGTCACCAGTTGCTAGTTTCTGACTTTCTAAACTTAACTGAGCCTTTCTGTATTAGAACACCCACTGCACCTACCTATCCCCACAATTATATACTGTGCACAATGTGCAGTGAAGGCATTGTCTTTAACACTCCAAACCCTAGAGATGACTGAAATTGCTGCAGACTTACTAAGACAGTAGATATTGGTAAGTGGAGTGCAGAAATGGAGACAGCTCTCTTTATTATTCTATTAACGCATGATAATGGTTTGTCCTCTTCTGACCCCATCTGGGCCACAGTTGATGTCCCAAGACAGTGAATGTTGTGACATGTTAATAGTCACTTACAATGTTACCTGCCAGGTTCCCATTATCAAGGATTCCTCTCAAGAAAGAAAAGTCACATTTTCCAGTCTTTACTTACATTTTTAAACTCCTTAAGTGTTCAAGGAGCTAAAAAGCGGAGAGAGATGGTGGTTTTTGGAGGTGAATAAATTTGAGGTGCTGAAAAATTCAGCCTGTACTCTTTATCCTGACTGAAGGCTGGCTGACGGCACCTTAACTATTAATAGTGCATATTTAAGACAGCTGCTGCTGCAAGAAAGACAGATATACAAGTTACCCTGATGCAACTTCTGTTTGTAAGTCCAGTTCTATAAGTACCTGCAGAGCCATCTAACAGACTTTGATATTTATGGTCATGAATCAGCTTGTAGCATGTTTTCTTGTCTCCTTTTGAACTTAGTTATGGAATCAGATGGGTCTCGATATTAATGAATGCACACAGAAGGATTCGCAAATGTATTTCGTGATTTATGAATAAATGATTCTCTCCACAAAAATATTTATTGTTTTATAAAAATGTAAAACAATTCACATATAAAAAAGAAGGTTCACAAATGTATTTCTTGATTTAAATATATGTAATAGAAATCCACAAATTTACTGTATGTATTTAAAGGTATTTGCAGTTTTCATCATAAACATTTGGATGTTGTTACATTTACATACAGACTGTGAAACCTGCAGTTACAAACTGCTTGTCATATGTGAACATCACTGGATTTTTGTGTGGGTTTTTTGAGACTTCCCCGCCACAGCTTGATTCACAAATGCATTTTTTTTAACAGGGCATCATCTGTATCCTATAATATGTCTCCTCAGCCAATCACATAAGCGTAGATTCGAGGGTATGATTTAATGTAATCACATAGCATTACATCTGTGCAGTCTGCAATTATGAACCTGAGGATGGACATCAAGCAGCTGCCCGGAGGTCAACGTCAACATGGTGTCTGGCAACTGCTCTCCACAGGGAAGTGGCAAGTCTTGTGTCGTGCATGATTAAATATGCCTGAGTTATGAATGCTTGCTAAGTTAGTGATATGGGATTTAACACTAGCGTTAGCTAACAAGTTAGCTATATAATGCTAATAGACAACCTAAGATCATTAGCTAGCTAGCTAGCTAGCTAGCTAATGATCTTAGGTTGTTAATAGAGAGAAGGGGCCCCTGCTGATCCCTTTGACCAAGAGCCAAAAGGCTGCACAGGTATCTTTGACATTGCTCCCATTGAAGCTGTAATAAGCACCCTATAAGCCTGAGAAATGACTGCACAAACACAGTGAAAGACCATTATAGTTAAATCATTACACCCCTGTCCAATATAGAAAATGAGGCAATACCCCCAGAGGAGTGTGCTCAGACTACCTCTGGAGCAGTGCGACCTACCATCTTAAAGGGTGTTGTGCAACCAATGAGCTAGCCTTTTGATTCAGAGGCAGGAGCCCTCGGCCTGCAAATGATGGCAGACAAACAACTGTTCAGAAGTACTCAGCAATCCATACAGCTAGTGGTTAGTCAAGGCAGGCAGGAACAGTCAACTCATTGCCTCTTGGCTCAGTGAAAAATAGATGTCATCTGAAAACACATATCCTGAGCACACTATTTGGCATGCAGCTTTCCCTAAGGACAGTGGGAAAGTCATCCACAAGTGTTTCTGATGGTGAAGGAGGAAGGTGGATCACCATTCTGTTGGCAGCTGCCTGGAAGGTCAAGGAGGTCATCAAGCACAGTGAGTGAATGGCCCCTTGAACAAAGAAAGTGTCAGGATCTTCCTACTAGCCACTGCTCATGGTTGCTGCTAGTGAGAAGCCACTGCATTACCTCCTGAAGTTTAAAGGGACAGGCTGGGAAGAAGTTTGCTTTTCCTGCCTAAATACTCTAACTCCAGAGAAAAATATCTGGCTCTTTAGCTGCAGTTTAAGGCTTAGGACAGGATTAAACCTGCGTTGTTTGGAACAAAATCCTGTGGTCTTGCTGTGTCCACAGAAGCTCAGGTTTAAACTGAAATTGTGGTTTAGTCTAAACCCAGCTGCTAAACACAACTAGAAGTCATCGTATCTGAGGTTTACCTTAAACCTACTGCAAATGTGGTCCAAGAGAGGTTTAAGGGAAGGTCCGTATTTCTCTGATCTTTAGTATATCAGAATATGGTGTTATAGAAGCAGCAATGAGTGTAAGTCAAATATTAAATACATCCAAAATGTGTGTAACATGAAAATAATCAATGCCATCACCAGACTGAAGCAAACAGAGGTGGTCTTCCATGGGAATGGAGTGTGGGGCAGGGCTTGTGTATGATGATATCTCACTCAAGAGAGTTACATTTTTACACAAGAAGAGCTGAATGGTAAAGGTGGTGAAAGCCAGGTTTGCTGCTTTTTAATAGGGTGTCCAACGACCTGATTGGGCATTGAAAATGGCTCTCTCAGGGTACAGTTTCATCATGGTAAACCAATAGTTCATAATAAGTAAGAGATGGAAACAGAAAAACAAAAGGAATTTATAGCAGTCTTCAAAACAATTAGCAGCTTAAGATGAACATTAACCAGCAGAACATAATGGTCCTTGAGTTGATTTACTGCAAGTATCCAAGATCAATTATAAACATAACAAACTTATTCCTCACCAGTCCCATACCAGTCAGAGTTATGTTTACTTGTATCAATCTGAAATGATTGGTTATATTTTAATATGTATGTTTAATATATAAATGCCTGATTGTATTTGCCGCAATCCTGAAATGTTTTAACCCTGATTCAACCATGTAAAGCACTTTGTAACTTTGGTTTTGAAAAGTGCTGTATAAATAACACTTATTATTATATTATTATTATAGAAAGTGAATGAGGGCAGGGTAAACCTGTGATTTCTGCAATCATTAGTAATTTGCCTTTCCATTGTATTGCACAGTATCAATGTTTCAGCAGCATGCAAGGTCACTGAAGGGAAGATTTAATGTTGAAATTAAGATACTCCTAATGGCTATGTGCGTCATTAGGGATCAGCATTTGTGAGAACAGCACCCAAAACCGTGGTTGAAATGCTTACTGCAGAAATATATAATTCCAGTCTTTACATCCTTAACAATATGCAGCAACATCTGGATACACAGGGGGACAGTGCCTTATTCAGCTGACTTCGCCAGTAAGAATAATTATTTTGCCCAACTGTTCACCCAAACTAAACCTCAGACCATTTGAGTCATTAAGCACTATTTCTGTCTAAACTCTGCCTGAACGAAACATAAAATTTTTAAAATGTTTAATGGAATTTGGAGTGAAAAAGAGAGGGGGGAAATAGAAAGGACGAAAGGACAGAGAGGAAAAAGAGAGCTTAAAACACATGAAGCACCCCCCTGAGGATTTCTTGGGTTTTCTCTCATTGGGATTTACAAAACCCTATTTTAGTGAGCAGGGGGAGAGGATTGTTGAGATTGATGCTCAGTGAATATGCATGACAGGAGATGTCTTGTCTCAATGAGTTAGTCATAGATGTATGAAGAGTGGGCCAGGCAGAGAAAATAGCCCTAGTGGGATGCCACCACCAGATATTTGAACTCAACTCTGTAATTATGTATTTTCCCTTCTCTGGTAGGCAATTCATTTCAGGTCAGAGAGACAGGCAGGCAGAAGGGACACTCACCGGTGAAAATGTCATTTCAGATTCTCTCCTGCCTCTTCCAAAAGTGTGTACTGTCTGTAAAGATATTCCACTTTGTACTTTATTTAATTCGTTTGTCACAGACAGAAACACACACTGACAGCAAACACCTAGCGGGCCAGGCCAATACTTGGCTGTTGGCTCATCAAAGGTAGTAACTAAACTGCAACAGTCCTGAGACTGCTGTACACACAAGCCTGATTTTTCCATGCAAATACCTAATCTTATGCATGTATAAACTTAATCTGAATCAAATGTATCCCTTTAAATCAAACAAGATTTTGTGAAACACTTCAGCAGTTAGACACACCAGAATCCAGAAGGTTAAGCAATATAAGCACACAGGTTAAAATCCACAATGCTATAAAAATGTCTTTAGCAGTATAATGGGAATCCTGGAGCAGTTTAGCTAAAATTTTGGTAATATCAACACTTTTTTTTTCTCCAAACCTGGGTGTGGACCAAGTTCAGCTGAATGAGGGGGTCTGCGATTGGTTTGTGTGGTTCTTCTGCAGCTTGAATGCAAACTGTATTCCCACTGGAAGAACATTCTGAACACGTCTTCATAAAAAAGTCTACAGCCATGCTATTGGCTCTGATACTTAGGCACAGTGTGATGCTTTGAGTTAAATGCTAACATGCTAAAAATGACAATGTCAACATGCTAATATTTAGCAGGTATAATGTTTATCATATTAACTGTTTTAGTTTAACATGATAGCATGCTAATGTTTGCTAATTAGCACAAAAGTACAGCTATGGATGGGAATGTCAATAGTTGATGTTTGATGTAGTTGATTGATGAAGTATTGGACACATTAAAATTTTGACATGATGAACTACATGAAAAGATAACCAAACATTAGGATTCATCCTCTGGGAACCATGAATGTCTGTGCCAAATTTTGTGTCAATCCATCTACATTTTAAGTTATTTCACTGGATATGTGAAAACCTTGACCTGCTGGTGGCATTATATGAAAAGTCAGGGGATCACCAAAGACATTACAAGTCCTCTTCTGGGGAACATGGATATCTTTACCAAATATAACAGTAATCCATCCAATGGTTGTTCTGACATTTCACCTAGTATCAACCTAATGGTGGCATTAGAGGAAATGTCAGGGGATCACCAAAGTCATCAGGATTCAACTCCAAGACCATGAATGTCGATACCATATTTCATGGCAATCCATCCAACAGTGTTTTACATATTTCAGTTTAGACCAAAGTGGTGGACCGACCAGCAGACCAACATTACCATCCCTAGAGCCACACAGCTTGCGTGGCTTAAAATTATTAGTCGCTCAGCTGACCACGTCATATGACAGCGGGTCTACAGTATAAATCTATTGATTAGCTACCTAGATGGATGTGCTATAGCAGGTTTTCAGTGGGTGTGATTCTTCAAACTTTGTAATGGACGTCATCCACACAGTGTGTTGACATAGAACTCACCTATGGTATGCAAAGTCTCATCGATGTCTGCACTGAGTTTCTAGAAAGTGTTATAGTGCTTAAACTGAACTGTGCTGTTGGCTTTGTCATCAGCCATTGTCTGCCATGGGAGCATGAATCTAAGTCGTCCTCTATAACTGATCTGTTATTAGATAATATTAACAGCTGAGAACAAAACAATATTTTGTCTAAAGAGCCATTCAGCTTTTGTTGGGGGTGAGGCACTCAAGATAATGCAACATGAAAGTTCACCGAAGGACATTGAGGAAATTGGTTTGTTACAGCAATGAAAGCAATGGAGCAAACAAGGGAGGTACTTCTAGCACTCCTTAGCACTACTCACAGCAGGTGAATTGACTGGTCCAACAGAATTATTTACTCCTCTAGACCTTTAAAGCTACATTAAGCAATTATTGAGCACCATGGGAGTGGAAAGAGTCCAGAAGAATCTCAGTCTTGACATACATACATTTCAAAGCTTATCAAGTTCTTACACCGAATGTGTTAGCAAATACTTGCCTAATGACAGAGACAGAAACAGAAAAACATGAGCATCCCAAATTTATTCCTCTTTCTTACCAACTACCAAATGTAAATCCAATATTCACTCACCTTTTAGCTCTGATTTGGTCTGCCAAATGCTGAGAACAAGCACACAGAGTGGTGTGCTCTTCGTGTGATCATTTCCACATCCTGGCAGAAGGCTGTATATTTGATTAGGAATGAGGAATATTTGGTGCTTGAAATTAATGTTTCTAGATGAGGTAATTAAAGGCTATCTGTTCTTAGCAGCAGCGTCTTAATCGATAGGGTTTCTTTCTATGTTGGCAGCGATAATTAGATAAATGGCATAAATAGAGTTATGGAATCTGTTATTATACAATGTTTAGACACCTTTCCCTTGTGCTGATATTAATAATATTGTGATTATCATCACAGCCCTTTGAGTAGTCAGAAAGACTAGAAAGGCGCTATATAAGTACAATCCATTTACTATTTACCATATCAATGTGAGTGACAAGATTTTGTTCTCTATTTCTGACACACACACATACATGTTTGTCTTTCTATACTTGATATTATTATCAAAAACATTACTTTGTGGAACACTGCTAATCTATATTTACAGTAACAATATTCATATCTGTGGCTTCAGCTAGCTGGTGATGGAGCATGTCAACATGAATTAACGATGGAGAGAAGTGCATCCCAGAGTTGTTGCAATTTTTATCCTCTCTCACCTTGGATCCTCATCTGTGAATGGCCCTTTCCAAGACATCACTGACACTTCAAATTGAGTGTCACTCAAGTTGGAAGTCGAGTGATAAGGGCCATAAAAGGACTGGAAAGGAAGCAATACATACTTTGGGTTGCTCTTTTATCTCCTTAATTTCCCATGTGTAGGCCTGGAATCTGCAGAGTCCTACAGTACACATCAGGTACAACAGCATGCAATTGTATGAAAAGATCATGGTAAATGTTAGAATAAATGCCGCCACATATCTAGCACAGATGTGAGCCTCGTTGTACTACTCCATCTTCGTTGGTGAAATCAAATCTGTAAACCTACCCAAAAGCTAACTCTTTCCATAGTCACCATCTCTCTTCCTGGATATTTTGCAACCACATTTGTCATGATGATCTGGTCACATACAAACTGGATATAAATGGAGTGTTTTTACTTTCTATTTTGGTATACTGCATATGCTCATGTGCTGATGAGGTTATAACGTGAACATGAGTGCAGTCAATTGCACCCAGCACAATTGGAAAATTGGCTATATTATAAAATCCCTGTTGTGCCTGTACTCTCCATGCAGCTGGCTTTTAGAACCAGAGACAACGATGAAACGTGAAATGACTGTGCCACCGAGCACAGGAACAGGATGGTTCTGCCGGGTGGAAAGGAACTTTCTCATTGCAGGGATGTGTGGCTTTGTTTTGGGGTTTTTTTTGGCTCCAGATCATCTTCCATCTCATCCAGTAACTTAAGAATGGTGTGACTTCAAAGCATGCAGAAGTTTCTCACATTCTCCCCTGGCATCCCAAAAGGAGATACATGACATGAACACTCTTCTTTTTCAAATGTGCTCTACTACACTTGCAGTATCTCATGTGGATGACAAAAGCAGCCATGAGGACTTAATTGGCAAACATTTTACACCAGTCTTTCCAATACACACAGTATCTAACAGTTGCAAGGGTCAATCAGCAACACAAAATCTGTTTCAGTTGTGATTTGCATTTATACATTTACATTACCTCCTATATTTTGTTTTCCTATTTATGAACACCCTCTTATATGTTACTCCTAACATGCAGTCTCTAGGGATGGCAATGCTGGTCAGTCAGTTGGTCAGTAAGTCCATCACTTTGGTCCAGACTAAAATATCGCAATAACAGTGATATGGATTGGTCCTGAACCAGCATGTCAAAGTTTTTACTTATTCTTTGAAATCTAATAGACGGACTGGCAAAAAATTTGGTACAGACATCCATGGTTCCCAGATTAATCCTAATGACTTTGGTGATCTTCTAAATTTTCTTCTAGCACCATCATCATCATCCTTTGGAATGTCATTAGTTTTTCTGGTATTTGGTCATAAACCAATCAACCTCAGTGGTACTTTCTGTTTATTGCTAATTAGCAAATGTTTGCATGCTAACATGCTAAACTAAGATGGTGAACATGGTCAACATCAGCATGTTAGCATTGTCATTGTGAGCATGTTAGCATGCTGGCATTAGCATTAAGCATTATGTCCTTAAAGATTTTCCCTGTTAATATAAATTAGTGACATCAAGTCAAGGTCTGCTTGCATTGCAAAATTAAAACCAATTTTATACATAATGTCACTTAATTTCAGTTAATTATGTAGAGCAGATTGTAGTATCAGTCATTTTCCATCCTTTGTTTTTATTTTATTTCAGTCTAAATATATATTTTCACCAGTGGTTAATAAAAACAAAATAAAATAAAAAACAAATTTATGAAGAATGGAAGAAATCCATTCATATTCTAATGCTGTAAAATAAGGACTGCCAGTATACATGTACTGTGACTGTCAAAATTGCTTAACAAGTGACTTCTAAGCCCCACCTGGCTGAAGAACAACACATAATGATATATTCAGACCAGCCATGGGCTGGCAGGATACTGATCCATTCATGCAGACACAAGAGCCATCCACACTCTCACTGTGTTTTCTGATAGGCCAGCTCCGATCCCATTTTATACTGTCACATTCTCACATCAAAAGTATAGAGTTTACTGAGCATTTACAAGAGAGAAAGAAGGGAGTTCCTCCATATGATGAAAGTCTATCAGTCATTTTCATAGAGCCTCCAGCCTCAGTGACAGCACTTCGTTTCCCTGTTTTATCTTGCATTTAATATCTTCCCAGCATCAGCATGTGGTGTTGGGCAGAGACATGGAGAGAGTGAGAGACAGAGGGAAAATGAGAACTCTGGAGGATGCTTAGCTGCTCCACTCTTCGCTGTATTAGAGGTCAGGAGGGAAGGACTCAGCTGTTGGGTTTCCCTTTTGAAAATTAGAATTATATAAAAAAATAAGACCACTGGGTCTTCTTCTTTTGCTAGGGTTTCAGAGAACCAAGAGAGAAAGGAACAGAGAAATAGCTGCTAACTTCAGAGAATAATATTCCTCCTGCCATTGAAGCTGGAAGCCTTTGTCTGCCAAGACCATGTGATCGAAGTTTTATCCTCTGCAGGCTAAGAGTAGTAATGAACTGGTGACTATTCCTTTAGTCTAACCTATGTCCAGTGGCGTGGGCATAAGTCACATGACTTGGACTTGAGCCTGGAATAATAAATCTGAGGACTTTAGACCTGACTTGACATAATCAGAAAAAGCTTGCAACTTCAACACCAATGACTTCAACTGGCCTTGGAGTCATGGGACTTTCACTTTTTGTTTTGGAATGTACTTGACACCCTCCCCAAGTCCACTGACAACAGATATATTTTGACAACAGCAGCCAATCATGTTACACAAGTAAGAAGGAAAGGTGCTTGTGGCAGACCAGCAGACAGCCAACAAACGATACGGTGGATGATCACATTCATGCTCTGCTGTGGTCAAAAAATTAATGAATTAAATTGTATAATGTTTATTTGAAAATAATAAATACAAATATTAACAAGCATATTATTCTAGTTTCCCTATACTAACTGTTACTCTGTTAAACATAAATGGCATTATATTTGGTGAAGGCACAAAATGACTTGTTTCCGACTCGAAACACAAAATGTAGGACTTGACTTGGGACTTGGCTCAGGACTTTACAGCCTTGACTTTAGATTAACTTAAGACTTGACTTTTGTCCCACCTCTGCCTATGTCTTCCCATGGTCCCTGGAGCCATCTATTCAATTCAGTTCAATTTTATTCATATAGCGCTAATTCATAACAGACGTTATCTCATTGCACTTTTCCTAGAGCAGGTCTAGACCGTACTCTTTATAATATTAGCAGAACCAGACTTGCAGGCGCAAAATTACCTTCAAATAATCTTCAGAAAGGACTCTTAAGAAGAGATAACCACATTAATCAACAAGAAGAGAAGAGGAAATATCATCTTTGGATATATTTGTTTATATCAAAACAATTGGCTAACTGTCAAGCTAGCTAGCAACTGTTAACTGCTACCTGCTACTATTACCAACATTCCAAAGGAGAAACTGCACTAAAGAAGCTAACAGAAGAATTACTTTATAAAGACAAGAAGACAAATTAAAGGATCCTTGTTGGTAACTTTAATATACCTGGTAAACTGTGCATAGTTCAGTTCTTTTTTGCCAGTGTTTGTAGGCTAGAAAAGCTTGCAAAGTAGATTGTTAGCCTAGCTCCCCTTGGAGTAAACAAGTCGTCGCCATGGACACCGATCAGAAGGCAGCACAGCACAACTCTTAGAGTAAAGAGCAAGAAGATTCAGTAAGATTGGAACAGCTAGGGAAAAACATAAGGAGAAGACACTCCATTATAACCCAGAGGTCCTCTTCACTGACAACAAAAAGAAGGAAGGAAGAAGAACCTCATATTCTTCACTTCACATCTACATATGGAAAGATACTCTGCAGCAATTATGCATATGTATCCAGCGAAGGCATTGGCTCAGGAGGTAGACACCAAGAGGATCAATGTTCCCTCTGACAGTGAAGATGATGAGAGCCCATTAAGGAACCCCATCACCTTGTCCATTTCTGCTCCTCCCATACCTGCCAGTGCCACCAACCACCTGAAGGAGAGTATGGCCCTTCTGGAGCTGGACTTTGCTGAATTCAAAGAGCTGACCCAAGCCAGGCTGTCTGACCACCCAGATAACACTCTACAGCAGCTTAAAGAGGATCTCTAGCAACCAAAGAGACAACCAGGCCTTGGCATCTAACCTCAGAGATAGTCTAGAGGCACTCAAACAGGAGAACAGTGTGCTCTGTGCCCAGTTAGCAAAAGTGAAGGAGGATGCTGTGAATAGAGAAAGGAGCTTCACCAGGCAAGTCCAACACCTGACAGACCAACTCTCATCAATTCCCACAATGACAAGTACAGAGACAGAGACTCTCCCTGCCAGTGTCCCAAACCCCTGCATTGTCTCTGTCCCACCCTCTCTGCTCTGCATTCAGCCCAACACCCTGGCACCTGCTGATACATCCACACAAGCAGCTACCAACAGCCAGCTCTGCCCATCCCAGCTTCTCTCCACTCAGCCTGAAGAGGAAGCCCCACAAGTGGTCCTGCTGGCTGACTCTAATGGGAAATTCCTGGACACAAACAAGCTTTTTCCTGGTAAGAAAGTGCTATCTAGACGCTGCAGCACCACAGGTCAGGCAATGAAGCTTTTGAAAAAGGAGACCCTCAAGAGCCCTCAATGGCTGGTGATCCACACAGGAACAAATGACCTACACAGCATTCGTAAAGACTGCTGAGGCAGTGAGGAAGATGGCGGAGGAGGTTACCTTCCCCCTTCTGAGCCCCTACCCACCAACCACCTTTACAGCATCAGCAGCAGAAATATGTGGCAACACCTGCCCTTTGTCCCCCTACCCACCCATAGCAGCAGAGATATGCAGGAGCACCTGCTCCTTGTCCCCCTCACCACCCACTGCAGCGGATCCATACTGCAGAAGCTGCCCCCAGTCCCCCTCCCCACCCACAGCAGCGGAGCTATGCTGAAGTTGTAGCCCAGCCTACTGCCACAGTCCCTCCCATTGCTACCTCTGAGCTGGGAGACATCACTGAGATGCCACACACCCTGTGCACCCAGCTTCTGTTCAGCTAAGACACATACTCAGAACACCTTCTGTTATAGTTTGAGGGTTTTTCATTTCGTTTTATTTTGTAGTATTCTTCTTTTGCATGAAGTCTTGTGGTTTTACTTCCCATCTTTGTTTACTTTGCCTACAGTTTTGAGTGTTGGCCTCTCCTTGATTGTTTGCACCTGTGTCTCGTTGTCTCACCTCCCCTGGGGAGCAACCAGCTAGACTCCAGGTCCGCCAGTCACCAGCCAGACTCTCAGCCCACCAGTCATCAGCCTGCACCCCGGCCTGCTGGTCTCCAGTCAGCATCTCATCCTGCAAACCAGGTGGTACCTCAGGCTGTTGCAGTCTTGGCGCCTTCTGGGAAATCCTCCAGGAAGAAGTTTGCCCGCTCCACTGCCCAGCTGCTCACCCGCTCCAGGCCTCTCCGCTGGATCGCAGCTGCCTCCTGGTTTCCTGGCTGAATCGCAGCGGCACCAACCCCTTGTCGCCGCTGGATCGCAGTCACCTCCTGCCCCGGTTGGATCGCAGCAGCAGCCATCTCTAGTCGCCGCTGGATCGCAACCGCCTCCTATCCCGGTTGGATCACAGCCGCACCAATCCCTCGTTGCCACTGGATAGCAGCAGCACCAATCCCTCATCGCCGCTGGATCGCAGTAGCAGGCATCTCTAGTCGCTACTGGATCGCAGCCGCTGAACCGTCTGCTGGACCGTCTGCTGAACCACAGCACACCGCTGAACTCTCTGCTGGGTCGCAGCATTCCACTGAATTCTCTGCAGGGTCACAGCAGCAGCAGTACCCTCCTTCTCTGCTGGAGTGGCAGGCTCCAGGTTCCCAGACATCACTGGTTCTGCCAGCTCCTCTACCAGTCTCCCCATAGCCAGCTTCCTGTCCTGCTGTCCTGTCGGCGGCTCCCTGTCCTGCTGTCCTGTCGCCAGGCCCTGATCTGGTTCTCCGGCCTACAGAAGGGTTTTGCCCTTGCCGCTGGCTTCCAGAGGGGTTCCACCTTCGTAGCCGACCTCCAGAAGGTGCCGGCATTCTGCCAGGCCTCCAGATGGTTTTGATCTTTGGCGCGGACCTCATGAGATGAGCTTCGCACCTGTTCAGCCCCCGGGCCATCCGCCCGAGGTTCCCAGCTCCACACCATCCAGCCCCCAGGCCGTCCACCCAAGGTTCCCAGCTCCGCACATGTCCAGCCCCCAGGCAGTCCGCCTGAGGTTCCCAGCTCTGCACATGTCCAGCCCCCGGGCCGTCCACCTGAGGTCCTCAGCTCCGCACATACCTTGAGAAGAATAGCAAATAAAAAACAACCAAACAACCCAGCCTTATGCACTAGGTACAATGACATTTTAAACAAATATAAACGTACAATAAGGAACAAAAAACAAAATTATACCACATGAAACTTGACGATATTGAAAACACCATTAACCAAAATAAATTCTGTCAACACAAAGCAACCACAAGCACTACCCATCTAAAATGATGACATCTGGAGAACACATTTTGAAAATCTGTACACAGACATATCAATAAATCAAATTAATTCTGATCAATGTATTATAAAAGAAAAACTTCAAACATTAGAAGAAACAATTAAAAACAACCAAAGCCCCCTTTATTTCCCAATTACTTGGGAAGAATTGCCAGAGGAGCTGAGGACTGCAAGGTGTTTTGCCTGGCCCAGGGCAACAGTGGAGAACTCCAGGATGAGTTTGTCTTTTTCTCTGAGCTCGACTTCCAGACAAGCGATACTTTTCTTCAGCTTTGAGACGGTAAGGTGACAAGATCCACACTCAGCCATTACGCTTGCAGTTAGTCTGTAAAAGTGCCCAAAGCTTCAAATCCACAGTAAAGTCCATAAAAGTACTAAAAGCTTAAATTCCTTTAAAAAAAAAACGACTGGCTAGCCTTATTGCCAGGCTAAAAACAAACCTAGCTGAGCTAGCAGCAGTGGAGGCAGTCCGGTAAACCACGTTGAGTTGACAGCCAGCTTAAAATCACTTAAGATCCATACGTCCGATGACTAAAAACTTTTACCATGTTAAAACATATAGGTAAAACAATAGCCAGGAAAACACTGTAGCATAGAAACTTGGCTTAAAAACTCTCTTCTTAGTGGCCGGGAAACATATGCAGAAGGTATGCTTTCAGACAGACTGTGTGGATTGCAAGTGAATGCAAATAGAAATTGATTCAAATTGATGTCCTAATGCAAAAGGAAAGGTTTGTGGATTTTTTTTTTAGGTTGCAGTTGGAGCAGCTACATACAATACTACAGTCTTTACTGTGCAGGTTTACAAGGGATTACAGCCACTGCAGTAAAGGTGGCTTATTTATTTGTGCTTCCTTCCCTGGATTAAGCTATTGTATATGTACGCCTGCACAAACAAGTTGACTATGTAGGCATATTAATACTGCCTGTATTAAAAATAGATACATGTCTGTGTATACTAGTTAAAATCAGTTATCAGTTATTTTTTCCTTTTAATTATTGCCCTTCAACTTAGCTAATACACCAGTACCATGTTCAGTGTGATGTCCTCTATTCAGCAGTTGTTGTGTTGGGTATGTATTTATATGAGGATGAAGAATGCACCATCACATTCTGTAAGTGGGCCTCTGGGCAGGATTAACAGGTTACTGTCAAAAGCATGTGTGTGTATGTGAGAGTTTTGAGCAAGAATTTTGTGTGCTTGGGTCTCTGCATGTCTTATTGTGTGCACTGTGTCTGTGGTAACATGCATGCTTTCACCTCAAGAGAACCTCATCTATTTCCATCATATTGCACCCTCAAAACATCAACTTGCACTGCCTGACCTGACTCCTGCCATTGTGAACAGGCCATAGCTGCCCAGTGGAGACCGGATGAAAATGACATTAATGAGATGAAACATCAGTTCCAGTAAGCCGTTTATTTGGTAACATATTTATTTATATTTATTTATTTTATTTGTTGACAGTTTCCCTGTATCACACCTTCCCATGCCATTGAGCCCTGCCAATGAAAGCCAGATACATTTTAAAGTGCTGGAAGTTTAAACATATCTATTGAAAAAGTTTATTGATGAATGGCTGGCACCTGGTGTGAAAATGACAATACACTTAAAAACTGAATAATGGTTTGACTGATCTGCAGTCTGTCTAAATGCATGTGTAGTGTACTTGTGCTACCGTGAGTTCCTCTTGGCCCTGAGACACCACGATGAGACCAGGGTTTCAGTGTATGTTCTTCCTTTATTTATTTCTTTTCTGTCCACACGCTCTTTCTCTGCATCCGTCCTCTCTCCAACCGCCTCTCCTTCTCTTCTCCCTTGTGTCCAGCATGCTACTGTATTTAAGGAGAGAATAATTAGTTAACCAGGTTCAGCTGTGCCAATTATCTCTCCTTGATGCTGCTCACCTCAGCAACTCCCCACCTCTCCCTCTGCAGCTTACAGCTACCCATACCCACCTCCACATACCCCCACCGCCCGACTTAAGTCATCCGGCCCAACCTACTCCCCCCCCATGGGAACGGGAGAGGAAGTCGGCCACGGCCATCTGCGCCCCCGGCCTATGGATCACTTTGAACTTAAAAGGCTGGAGAGCCAGAAACCACCGTGTGATCCGGGCGTTGGCATCTTTCATGCGGTGGAGCCACTGGAGGGGGGCATGGTCCGAACAGAGGGTGAATGGGCGCCCCAGCAGGTAATACCGCAGGGCCTCGACCGCCCACCAGATGGCCAGGCACTCTTTTTCGATTGTACTGTACCTGGCCTCCCGCTCTGACAGCTTCCAGCTGATGTATACGACCGGGCGGTAAACACCCTGCACCTGCTGGGACAAAACGGCCCCCACTCCCCTGTTCGACGCATCAGTCTGCAGAATAAAAGGGAGAGAAAAGTTAGGTGTGTGGAGGAGAGGCTCCCCACAGAGGGCTTGCTTTACCCTCTCGAACGCCAGTTGGCACCGTTCCGTCCACTGGACCGGATCTGAGGCACCTTTCCGGGTGAGATCGGTCAAGGGACTGGTCAATTCTGCGAAGTTGGGAATGAATTGCCGGTAATAGCCAGCCAGCCCCAGGAACCGTCTCACCTCTTTTTTTGACTTGGGCTTTGGGCAGGCAGCAATCGCAGTCTACCTGGGGGCGCACCTGCCCTCCACCCAACCGCCTCTCCTTCTCTTCTCCCTTGTGTCCAGCATGCTACTGTATTTAAGGAGAGAATAATTAGTTAACTGGGTTCAGCTGTGCCAATTATCTCTCCTTGATGCTGCTCACCTGAGCAACTACCCCACCTCTCCCTCTGCAGCTTACAGCTACCCATACCCACCTCCACGGCATGTTAGATGCATTTGTTGATCTATGTGAGTTCAATGGACAGTATTTATAGGCTAATATCATAGAATTCTGTGCAATGCAACCGCAAGGGGGCACAAGCCAGTGTCTTCTTCTGCCAGTCCCAAGTCTGGAAAAATGCAGAGGGTTGTGTCAGGAAGGGCATCCGATGTAAAACACATGCCAAATTAAAAATGCAAATCGTGACAATGACTTCCATACCGGATCGGTCGGGGCCCGGGTTAACAACGACCGCCACCGGTGCTGTTGACCTACAGGGTACCCGTGGAAATTGGACTACTGTTGGTCAAAGACAAAGAAAGGGGAGGAGGAAGGTGTGTTCGTAGGCAGAGAGAGAAGAGGAAAGCTAAGAATGTAGGACTGACAGTAGGGACTTTGAATGTTGGGACTATGACAGGGAAGGCTAGAGAGTTGATTGACATGATCCAGAGAAGGAAGATGGACATACTATGTGTCCAGGAGACCAGGTGGAAAGGTAGCAAGGCTAGAAGCTTAGGAGCAGGGTTCAAGTTGTTCTACCATGGGTCAGGTAGGAAGAGAAACAGAGTAGGAGTTATCCTGAAAGAGGAGTTTGTGAGGAATGTGCTAGAGGTGAAAAGAGTATCAGACAGGTTGATGAGTCTGAAGCTGGAAATTGAAGGGGTGATGTTCAATGTTGTGAGTGGCTATGCCCCACAGGTAGGATGTGAGTTAGAAGAGAAGGAGAAATTCTGGACTGAGTTAGATGAGATGAGAGGTGAGAGAGTGGTGATTGGTGCAGATTTCAATGGGCATGTAGGTGAAGGGAACAGAGGTGATGAGAAGGTGATGGGCAGGTTTGGTCTTCACGACAGGAACGCAGAAGGACAGATGGTGGCAGACTTTACAAAGAGGATGGAAATGGCTGCAGTGAACACTTCCAGAAGAGGCAGGAACATAGGGTGACCTATAAGAGCAGAGGTAGAAGCACTCAGGTGGACTACATCTTGTGTAGACGTTGTAATCTGAAAGAGACCAGTGACTGTAAAGTAGTGGTAGGGGAGAGTGTAGCCAGACAACACAGGATGGTAGTGTGTAAAATGACTCTGGTGGTGAGGAAGATGAAGAGGACAAAGGCAGAGCAGAGGACGAAGTGGTGGAAGTTGAAAAAGGAAGAATGTCGTGTAGTTGTCAGGGAGGAGCTGAGACAGACTCTGGGTGGTCAGGAAGTGCTCCCAGATGACTGGACCACTACAGCTAATGTGATCAGGAGACAGGTAGGAGGGTACTCGGTGTGTCATCTGGAAGAGGAAAGTGGACAAGGAGACTTGGTGGTGGAACGGGAAGTTCAGGAGTGTATACAGAGAAAGAGGTTAGCTAAGAAGAAGTGGGACACTGAGAGGACTGAAGAGAGTAGACAGGAGTACAGGGAGATGCAGCGTAAGGTGAAGGTAGAGGTGGCAAAGGCCAAACAAAGAGCATATGAGGACTTGTATGCTAGGTTGGATACTAAAGAGGGAGAGGTGGATTTGTACAGGTTGGCCAGACAAAGAGATAGTGATGGGAAGGATGTGCAGCAGGTTAGGGTGATTAAAGATAAGGATGGAAATGTATTGACAGGTGCTAGGAGTGTGATTGGAAGATGGAAGGAGTACTTAGAGTTGCTGAATGAGGAAAATGAAAGGGAACTACAGAGGAATAAAGCTGATGAGCCATACAATGAAGTTGTGGGAAAGAGTACTGGAAGCTAGGCTAAGGGCAGAGATGAGCATTTGTGAGCAGCAATATGGTTTCATGCCTAGAAAGAGTACAACAGATGCAGTATTTGCTTTGAGGATGCTGATGGAGAAGTACAGAGAAGGTCATAGGGAGTTGCATTGTGTCTTTGTAGATTTAGAGAAAGCGTATGACAGGGTGCCGAGAGAGGAGTTGTGGTATTGTATGAGGAAGTCTGGAGTGGCAGAGAAGTATGTTAGAGTGGTGCAGGACATATATGAGAGCTGTAAGACCGTGGTGAGGTGTGCTGTAGGTGTGACAGAGGAGTTCAAGGTGGAGGTGGGTCTGCATCAAGGATCGGCTCTGAGCCCCATCTTGTTTGCTCTGGTGATGGACAGGCTGAGAGATGAGGTTAGACAGGAATCTCCATGGACTATAATGTTTGCGGATGACATTTTGATTTGTAGTGAGAGCAGGGAGCAGGTGGAGGAAAATCTAGAGAGATGGAGGTCTGATGCTGAGGTTGGAGCTGCCAGGCTGGAGGTCTAGAGGAAGACCAAAGAGGAGATTTATGATTGTAGTGAGAGAGGACATGAAGTTAATTGGTGTGAGTGAAGAGGATGCAGAGGACAGGGTTAGATGGAGGCACATGATTCGTTGTGGCAACCCCTGAAAGGGAACAGCCGAAAGGAAAAGATGATCATAGAATTCTGTGCATTTTCTATGGAAGGACATAAAAAAGCAATAACTAACAGTGACTACATTACATTAAACACAGACTCCAAGACAGCATGGTCATTGTAACGCTTATCAGTTCAATTAAAAATTTTAAAAAATTAAAAAATTAAAAAAAAATTCTAATAGAAAATTTAAAGAATTTAATTAAATTTCATAAAATTGCATTTTTGTTCATCAGATCAATGTATATAAAGATTTTGAAATAGTTTTTAAAATGTTCTATTTAAAAAATGAAAATTAGAAAACCGGAGTACTTTTGTCTGGTCATGCCTTTAAGGGCGGGATCTAAGCGCCCAACTCAACTTGCTTTTGATTGGCCGGTGGGGCTGCTCATCATCACTTATGCTTTCAATTATTATATCTGAGTGGTGTTCTACGAAGCAAGTTCGACATAGCCAGGCTTTCTTTGCGTTAGCTGGCTCAACAAAACCTAAAACCCCAATGAGAGATACGACGGTGGTTATCAACTCTCTTTGTTAACCCAGATATTCATCATCAGGCTCTGTGCACATTCCCATAAAAGGGGGTGTTTGACGTATCATTATACTCTTATTCCGCATGCACAAAATGGAGTGATTGCATGCTGCCTCCTTCAGTCAAGAGGAACAGGTAGTTATAATGGAGCGCTATGAAGAATATAAACAAATACTACAGCAAAACGCAACACTGTCGCTGCAAATAAGGCTAGAGAGAAATGCTGGCAGAAAATTATTTATTGTGTAAATTCGTAGGCTAAGGTCAAAGGCTTGTGCGCAGTGCATCCTGGTACATGTAGGCACTGCCACCACAACTCCGCAAGCAGGAGAACTCAGCTTTCTCGGTTTTGCTGATTTAATTAACTTGCACACTCTGTTATGGCATTCATCATTGTCTTCCTTTTAGTCCACAAGGCTCTAATATATAGGTAAGAACAAAGTTTACAACTTCTCATGTAACGTTTTATTTTTTAAATAATGTTTTCTTATTCCATTTTCACAAACTAATTAAAAAAAAAAAAAAGAAAATATTTGTAAATGAGGCCGAATGTCTAAATTTGGGGGACTGCTCTATGTGAAAAAGGGCTACCAGTCACACTGTTAACACATTATGGATGTGAATTACCTCAAGTACTCTTAAAGCTGAAAATTAGCACTTCAATCTCACAGTCACTGTTTTAAGTTAAATCCAATGTTCTAGAGTATATAGCCATTATAATGAAAACACATCACTGTCCTAATACATGCTTGAATCCAAGGAGCAGTGTTTGTGCGCAGTCTGTCTTTGCTTATCTGGAAATAAGTCTGAATTCTCACTTTTCCCATCTGAGCTGCTCCTCACAACAACAAGTGTGTGTGTGGGTGCCAGAAGACTGATGCCTTTTTTGTTTGTTTATGTTATGAAAAATAATATGAAATGAACACACAGGGCTGCAGGTATGGAGCCAGGACAGTGACTTTAACATTTGGCATTGAAAACAAAACTGGAATTGAAAAGGGAAATATTGGCATTGAAACATTTGTACTGAAAAAAGTATTGAGTAGTGTATTGACACTGAAACAAGTTTCACTAAAAAATAAAACAGACATTAAAATTCATTTTATTGATTTTTTTTTTGCATTCTGTGTTTTTCAATGACAATCTTCTGATTTTTTTTCTTGATGTCACTCTTTTTTCAGTGACAGTTTTTTTTATGCTGTCAGTTTTTGTTCAGTGTCACTGATTTTACTTTCTGTCACCGTTTTGGCGTGGAGAGGAGAGGTCTGAGGGGAGGGGGCAAGGAGAGTGTGATTTACATAGATTCTGCATACTAAGGAGAGAACGCCACTCTTCCTGAATCACCCATCCTCTCGTATGCTCCAAAGCCTCTGGCATCACCACAAACCTACAACAATAGCCCCCACAAGTTCACTGGGAACTCTCAAACAGCAAATACGTCTTTTCATGCATGTTACGGTACCGGTGCTTGGAGTGACTGAAACTCGTATTTCAGCAATCATTTCTCACATTTTATACTGTATTTTCTCATATGAGTAGTCAATAATAATAATGGCCAGGTGTGTGGTTGGGGGTGTTTCCTTTTTCGGTTCCGGTTTTGTGTTCAATACCAAATGTTAAAGTCACTGTCCTGGCTCCATATACAGGCGGCTCTAGAGGGATTAAAAGTAGCTTGTTTATAAGGTTGTAATCTCAATGCTAATTGTCACATAGATGCTGGAGCTGAGTGCGTCTTCAGGCTGATTGCATCTCACAGGAGATTGCTGTGTCCTGGGAGATCATGAGGCTGCCACTGACAATGCTTTGAAGGCGCTTTGTTGAAAAAATCAAGGGAATGTTGTGCATACCTGAGATCAAAAATGATTTTCACATGGTTTAAAATATTGCTCTCGTTCCCCAGGGCAAGGCGTGAGACAGAGGGTAGTAGGGCATTTGCTGTAAGGGCTTCACAATTGTGGAATAACTGACTGTCAACGTTGCTATATTTTTTTGTAATAAATGGCAGTAATATTGAAAAATATTTGGATCTCAGAAATGCGCAGGCCATTGGCCTGTATCCTGAGCAATTATCTAGACAGGAATTAGAACGCACCTCTGTAACTTTTCCCTCTATCAAGTAACCTTAATACTTCCTACTCTGGCGTGCAGTGCTACTAACTTGATTTATTAGATTTAGTTACTAGATTAGAAATGGTTCAGTTTTGGTAGCTTTATGAATAGCCAATTGGAGAAGCTCTTTCAGCATGACAAAACCTAAAGAACAGTGGTCTCTGAGAAGACAAGTTCTAGAGAAACAAAGACAATCCCACTGTGGGAAGTTTGACGTCTAAGTTGGCAAGCATCAAGGTTGTGGGTTTGGTTTTAACACTGGCAACATTTGTTCTTGGATGATCAATATGCACAGTTTATGTGTGTGCATTTGATCTCTATCTAGATTTCTATGTCATACCAACACATACACACAAGCAGCTTGTATTAGCTAAATGTTTGCTCTTGATCAAAATGTATGTGTGTACATAACTTTGTTTATATAAATCTAAAAACAGGACTTCTATCAGATTTCTTTTCAGATTTTAAACTGTTATATTTTATATGATATGATATGATAATGTAAATCTGAGACTAAAATCTGAGACTATTTCTATGCCCTGAATGTGTGCACTTTCCCAACAGCGAAATATAAAAACATGTATTCATTACAGAGCAGTGCTCAAGTATTAACGCTATGAACCATCTCAAAAACTTCCACTTATATTTATTTTTCAATCAACTTACAGCCAACCATTTCACCGTGGTGTAAGAGGATGTTCCTCATAAAATTATGCATAGCACTCACAAACAGATCAGTTTGGGCAGGCTGTGGTTGATTTTGCATATAACTTATGTCCATGTTATGATGGCCCATATTTTCAGCACATGATTACATAATTTTGCCAACATAATGTCTATACTAAGAGACAAACATCTCTAAAATCTGGAACATATCTGTCCAAAAAGTATTTTTAGAGTATTTTTCCAAAAATCTTGGGAATCATCAAGACTTTTGGGAAAATACTCTGTGGACAAAAATGTAACTTTTTGGAACGTGTGTGTCCCATTATATCTGGCGTGAAATTAACACCGCAGTTCAGAAAAAGAACATCAGACCAACAGTGTCATGGTGGGCCATGGAGCCCCCCCGGTCCTTGTATGCTTCGGTGTACCTGTCTCTCCTCGTGTTTTCTGGCTGTCCTCTGTCTGTCCTGGTGTGTGTGTGTGGGTGTGTCTGTGTTCTGGGCTGGCTTCCTGATCTCCCGTCTGCGACTGATTACCGGCACACCTGTCTTCAATCATCGCTGATGACAAGGTTGATATACCAGGCACCTCCACACTACCGATGCCAGATCGTCCTCCGTACATACGTACGAATACAACGTATGAATACAACGTAACGGCTCCCGCAGCGCTTAAGATAGTGAAGTTTCGGTTTTGTTTCTCATCTTGGTAATAACTCCGTTTGTCTTTGTTACAGACTCTCGCTCTGCCGGTGATCACCGCCTCAGTCTGCCCGTCGGATCATCCAGACCTCAGCTACCACGTCTTCGTCTCCGGACACTGTCGGCTACCCGCACCACACGCCCGGCTTCACGGATCCTCTGCCTGGTCGGCTCAGCCTTCAAGTTACGTTCGCCAGTCCAGAGCCAGCCCACCTTGTCTCCGTCCAGAGCGCCGCCAGTCACGCCTCCGACTCAGCTCAGTCGAATCCTCGGGGAGGCCACGGGTGACGCCGGATCCTGCATTCATTTGCAATTACCAGCACAATAAAAACTGTCCAAAATACCCAGTACTGTTTCCATGAGTTCCTGCATTTGGGTCCTGAAAATAGCTCTCACGACAAACAGTAAAATATGGTGGTGGTGTGATGGTCTGGGGCTGTTTTGCTGCATCAGGACCTGGAAGACTTTGTGATAAATGGAACCATGAATTCTGCTGTCTATCAAAAACTCCTGAAGGAGAATCTCTGGCCATCGTGACCTCATGCTGAAGCGAACTTGGGTTCTGCAGCGGGACAATGATCCAAAACACACCAGCAAGTCCACCTCTGAATGGCTGAAGAAGAACAAAATGAAGACTTTGGAGTGGCCTAGTCAAACTCCTGACCTGAATCCTATTGAGATACTGTGGCATGACCTTAAAAAGGCAGTTCATGCTTGAAAACCCTCCAATGTGGCTGAATTACAATAATTCTGCAAAGATGAGTGGGCCAAAATTCCTCCACAGCACTGTAAAAGACTCATTGCAAGTTATCGCAAACGCTTGATTGCAGTTGTTGCTGTTAAGGGTGGCCCAACCAGTTATTAGGTTTAGGGGGCAATCACTATTTCACACCGGGCCATGTAGGTTTGGATTTTGTTTTCCCTTAATAATAACAACCTTCATTTAAATACTGCATTTTGTGTTTACTTGTGTTATCTTTGACTAATATTTAAATTTATTTGGTGATCTGAAATATTTAAGTGTGACAAACATGCAAAAAAAAAAAAAAAAGAAATCAGGAAGGGGGCAAACACTTTTTCACACCACTGTATATTTCCATGGAACAATATCTTAACAGAAGTGCAAACCTTCTTGCTGATCTGTAAGATTTGTAAGATCTTCTTTGGATTTACAAACAAGGTACAAGGATTCTGCTGTGTCTGGTAGCAACCAGAACCGGATAATCCACGGGAACTTTAGCATTAGTTCTGGTGTTGTTGCTAGCACTAGCGGTACATCTGCTGAAAAGTTAACCACATTTCCCACTGCTGGTGGAGTAACCATGAGGCCTCACTGAAAAATGGCAGCTTGGGAGAGAATGACGAACAGGTTTGTGATACAGCTGGGGCAGCGTCCGCTGCAACTTCCATTGATCTGCCTGGACACATGCACATTAAAAAGTTTGGAAGGAGAAAAACCTGTGGATTTTTGAATGGAACAGGAATGTTGGATGCCGGGTGTGCAAAGGAGACTTTGTTGCTTGCTGACAAGGTGAAAAGGTTTAAACTTTATAAGCACCATGACAGCATTGTTCACAAGAAAGCCAATGAAATAGCAGAAATGAAAAAAAGAAAAGAAACGCTCCCAAATAAGATTGAAGAAATGAGTGCTAGTCTGATGCACGAAACGATCAGATCAGTTAGAACAGCTTATATGGTTGCAAAGGAAAGGCTGGCTTACACAAAAATGAATGCCCTCATAAAACGAAATGAATTGAATGGTGCAATAGTCAGGACTGCATACAGTTCCTGTGCCACGATCATAGAGCATATAGCCAAAGGCATGTAAGGAAGCATTTGTGTCTAATGTCAAATCACTTAATGTTCCCATTAGCATCACTTTGGATGAAAGTACCGTACAAGGACAGATAAACAGGTTGCAGTTATATCAGGCTGTCATTGATAATCTGACTAAACGATTACCTGACAGTGAGTTTGTGGCTCTTTTGAAACCTTTGACAAGCGTTTCCGGCCAAAACAGAGAGACAGCATGCAACGACAACAATGTGCCGCAGTGTAATTCAAACCCTAGTTATGTAGCATCAGTATTGTTGCCATGGTTACCTGCACTTTAATATAGCTTGAGGACTGATTCAGAACAATGGTTAAAGTGTTTACTGTTTGAGAAACAAATATTAGAAAAATATATTCTCTGTGGCCATAGTGAAAAATGAAATAGCATGTTGCCTATTTCAGCATTAAGGATAATGAATATATCAATACAAGAGAGGCCTAGAACAGTATCTCACTGTGTGTCTGTGTGTGTGCGTGACTGTACCACAGACCCCATCCAATTTGCAATTTGAAAATGGAAGATGAGGCTGTTAAAATGCAGAAAAGAAAATAATGGGATGGTTTCTTTAACCTTTTGTCACGAGTTAAAGCAAACTGATAACAGCCTCCATTTACACTGAGGCCACATGCTGCTCAGACTCCCCTTGAAGAAGAGGTTAGGATAACCATTCATGCTTTTTGTTAGGTTTCTCACTTCTGGTGATATTTGTCTTCAGGCAGAGTGCATACATTATAACTGTAAGTAAATCTTACATCTGTCTTAAATTATTTTGATTTAATCAGTTATTATTCCAGTTTCTTCTATTGTTCATTGCTAAATGTGTCCATAGACAATAACAATTTCTTAACTGTACCACTGTGGTAGTTTGGTGTTGTCACTTCCTGGTTTATTTTGTAGTATTCTTTTTCCCTTGTGTGTCTTCTGTTTTTACTTCCTGTCTGTGTTTTCCCTCCAGTTTTGATTGTTGGTCCTCCCTTGATTGTTGGCACCTGTGTCTTGTTATCTCACCTCCCCTAGGGTATTTAGTCTTGGTCTTTTCTTTGTTCTGTGTCGGATCATTGTTGTACACATGGTGTTGTTCCTTGCCGAGCCCTTGTCTGTGAGTGTATCTTGGATTCTTTGTTCTCCTGTGGACCATTTTTGGATTTTTGGATTTTGGATTTTGTCTGCTCATTACCTGTCTGCTCACCTCTGCCTGTTCTTGCCTGCATTCCACCCAGCAATAAACACGGTAGTCATTCGGCTACTTCACCCTGAGACCGCTTCTTTGTTATCTGCTTTTGGGTCCACATACCTCCATATAGCACCTCGCCTTACGACAACCACTGCTTATCACTGAATTCCTTTTACAAATACATGTACTGATAAGTGTTCTTTTCATGTAGCTCATTGCTCATCAAGATCTGTGTGACCAGGACAAATAAGCTAATGCACATAGTTAAAAAAAACCTGCAGCACTGTAATTACAAATGGTCCTGATGGATTACAGCTGTTGGGCCTCGCCTCGCCTTACCACGTGTGAGAGACAAAGACAGGCCTACTTGGAAAAGCTGAATCCTTCACTAAGACTTGACTGAGAAACAAAGGACAGACAGTAGAATGGCGCCAAGTCCCCACAGCTGTTAATTCACACCTAGATGTAAGACTGACGCGAGATTCTGATGGAAGCCAACGCAAGATCTCAGTTGAATCTAATAACGATCCTGAACCTGCAGAAGGAAGAGACATGGACTGACCATTTTCTTCACGGAGAGAAAGACCGACTTCGCCAATGTCGACCACTGCTTCCCTTTGCTGCCACTCAAAGGAACAGTTTTGCCATTGGAGCCGCCGATAGTGTGGGCCCGGCTCCGTCAGTATCTGAGCTCGAGAGGACTTCCCCGGATAACCCAAACAGACTGACACATACAATCACTAACCAAGAGCGATTTTTAAGTAGAGGCTTGTATCTGGGCAGAGATAGATTTTATAACTGTGTTATTTCATCTGAGCTTGATTGTTGTGAATTGCGTTTGCTTATTGGAAGGTAATGGACTGCTGTGTCCTGTTTTGTTGTGTTTTTCTTTGTGTTAGCACATTCCATTTTATATCGATATCACGCCATTGGGAAGTTTAACTGTGTTAGCTTTAGCCACTGTGGAAGGTAATAATTGTGCTTTATAAGACCAAAGTCTAGTAACGCAGTTGAATGAATGTTTGCTGCCAGGTTACTGTGTGATAAAGGTACAGCTATTTTTTACCACGGCATTTGACATTTCTTGTGCTTTGCTCTGTGTGCTTTCTTTCTCTTTCCTCTCCACTAACCCACACACCTTTACACGCTTACACACACCCTCAAACAACCCAGATAGCGTTAGAGCATAGCTAGCTAAGCTGCCCGCTATCTTGCTTGTCCTCCTTTTCAGCTCTGTCCCTTTGTTTGAGTTTCGCTGGTGTGTCTGCCATTTTGGCTCTGTGCATTACGTCCGCCATCTTCCTCGCACCCCCCCCCCATTGTACCTCAAAACTGTTTTTCACGTTTGGTTATTGGTCCCTGATCCCAGGGTGGTGTCCCGCAATTAATAATCCATATTAATACGTTTGATAATATTAATAATTGTATTAATATTCATAAATATATTTGATATTTTTGATAATAACCAAACCTGCCCTGCCTGAATCCCGACACAGCTGAGTTTGACAAAGTAGAACACATGCTAATGAACTATAGTTGGAGCTGATAAACAACATGTGATACTGAAGAATTTGAATTTAAGGCGACTATGAAATGAGCATGAATGTGCTCAGCAAATGACATGGTAATCTGCCTCTTTAATTTAATTGTGAGAAATCTTCTGTGCAAAGTTGCCATTTTACCCTGAGTGTGGTGCTAGAGGAATATGTAAACTGGACAGCTATTAGGTGTGAGCCTAATTAAGTGTAACTGGATAAAATCCCTTGTGCCATCCAGTGGCTAAAGAAATGTTTTTCCTTTTATATTCAATTCAGTTTTGTAAAATGAAACAATTGTTTTCTTCAGTAGAGCAAAATAGCAAATTCTACAATTGAGGGTTGATTGGGTGGCTGTGTCTCACAGGTGTCAAAGCAACCTGCAGTTAATTACACAATTGGCAGTAGAAAAATCAGCAGCACAGAAGGCAGTACATTGAGGTTTGTGTATGTGTGTACATGTGCAGCACAACTTATTTAGAACTTGAACAAAATGCTATAATAACCTGGAGGTATTTGGTACACTGCTTAGTTACTGCATTTGCAGTTCCTAGCAAAAGCCTGTTGTGTATTACTCAGCATACACACCTAGAAATTTTTTTTTATATACGATCACAGCTAAATTGTTTAGAAACTCACTCATTGCAGTTATAATATTATTTAATACCCAGAAGCTGTATCCAAGTGAAATTCAGTTTCTCTGCGTGACTGTGACACATCATGATAACAAAAAAACTGTGTATGTGATAAAAAAGAAATGCAAAAGAGAAGTGATACAATAAAAAATTTAAGATTTTCAACTGTTTTTTTTGTTTTTTTTAAATTGCAGGGTAATTGTCATTTATAAAATTTCTTCTAGGATTTCTAGAAATAGCTAAATGGATTGCAGTTTCAGACAACCTAGTGCTGTGCGCATGACACATACAATTATATGAAAAAATTAAATACTTAAGTACAGTGGTAGACACAATGTAACTTGAGAAAACATGTTAATGAATAAAACACAAGCAACAGAAAACTGTTACGGACAGAACTGACTGGAGACACAAGGAAGGTTATGATATAGTTTATTGCAACACAGGGAGAGTGGATAGATAATGGAGGGAAGTATACTGTCCTTAGTTTGGAGATCGTGGAGCTCTGGAGAAGAGTGGCTGAACACAGGGGATTCGGTTCACACTGGGCTGGACACTCACGGAGACACACGGGACCAGGAGCTGGAGTGACACACACGGAGGACTGGAGTACGAAGGAGCCGGGATAGAGGTACTGGTTGCTGGAGGCTGGTAGTAGTTTTCGTTCGGGTAGAGTAAGTCCAAGGCGTTCGTAGAGTAAGGGGAACAAGCATCTATCCTGTGTCTGAACGAGACCGGACACAGACTGTGGTGAGGAGCTGGGTTTTATAGGGGAGTGGAGTGCTAATTGGATGCAGGTGTGTACGAGGTGACAGGTGAAGGGAATCAGTACTCAGGTGAGGGAGTGCGGAGTGCCTGGCGTGTCTGTGACAGTACCCCCCCTCACGGTCCGCTCTTGAGGACCGAGGACCCCGACGTCATGGCGGCCGTCCTCTACCTCGGGGGGCTGGTCGATCTGGATGCATCGTGTGGAATTCTGTTAGTAGAGAGGGATCTAAGATGTCATGTCGAGGAACCCATGATCTTTCCTCCGGACCACATCCCTCCCAGTCCACTAGGTATTCCAAGATGCCACCACGGAGTCAGGAGTCTAGGATCTCGCTGACCTGGTAGGCGGCTCCGTCCTCCAGGATCAAAGGTAAGGGGGGATCTGTCACATCACCAGGATCTGCCGAGATAGGAACAGAGGGATAAAACTGTTTGAGCAAGGAAACATGGAAGGTTGGATGTATCCTATATTGAGGAGGTAATTGGAGTTTGTATGTGACTGGGTTTATCTGTTCGACCATGGTGAAGGGATCA